>NW_009951855.1:964222-1036833 GCF_000747805.2 Chaetura pelagica | reverse complement strand
TTCAGCAGCTACAGCAAAGAGCTCCACAGACCTGAATCCCATCATTAGAAGTACAACAAGGCCTTTTAAAAGTAGTATTTCCAAAACAGAGGTATGACTAATTTCCCTGCAAAAGTGAGCACATTTTCCACACTGACTGAAGGTGCCATGAAAGGCAGAGATGCATGTTCACAGATGTGTCCCTCCTGGGAGAAGCTATTGCCCATTCTTTGCGTCTGGAAGCCTAGTGGAGAAAACAAACGTCCTCATTCCATAGTTTCTTCCTAGATGTTCCACTCCTACAGACTGCTTGAATGTTGCCAGACCCTCAACTGAGGCAGAACTTCCTCTAGACCAGAGACACACCGAGAAACAGATGTACTTTTTTCAGAATTTCTTCTTTTTTTAGGTATTTCTGCCAAAGTTGCTTTCAAATAGACCAGCGCTGGAGGGTGGTTTGTGCATGGCTTCTGATCCAGCCACGCCAGTCCTTCTCATTGCTGTAAAAAGCATATCCCAGCAATGACAACTAGAGACTTGCATAGGCTTGAAGCTCAAGGTCTCTCATTTAGAGTCGCATTGGTGGGATCATACCTTCCCTCTTTCAGCCCTGCAGGGATGCTCTTGTGCTGCAGCTTCCTAGGGATGCTGGCAGACCACCCACCTGGGGCAGCTCTTGCTGACTAGCTCTGGGAATACAAGGAGGGCTTCAGACACAGGCAACTGGCACCAGTATCCTCTCACACCACCTGCTCACAGTGGGATACTTTCAAAGCTTTGAGTGGGATTTTTAGACTGTGTGTTTAATCAGCACAGTGCAAATAAAACATATGGCAAATGCTCCATGCAATGAGCTGAATACACAGCTGATGATGACCATGAGGAGAGCAAACAGTGGTGGGTGCTCTGCCTCAACAGCAAACATCACTGACTCAGCAGCTGGGCTCACAGGAGCGGCGTGAGCAGGGGGTGTGGCAGAGAGCGAGAGGAGGCCTTGGGGAGGGCTCAACAGGCAGGGCAGGGTGGAAGATGGTCTCCACTCATTCGAAAGCCCCAGTTAGAGAGATTTAGATTAGATATTAGGAAGAAATTCTTCACTATAAGGGTGGTGAGGAACTGGAATGGGTTTCTCAGGGGGGTTGTTGATGCCCCATCCCTGGAGGTTTTTAAGGCCAGGTTGGACGAGGTTTTGTGCAATCTGATCTAGTGGTAGGGTTCCCTGCTTATGGCAGGGGGGTTGGAACTAGATGATCTTTAAGGTCACTTCCAACCTTAATGATTCTGTGATGAGCTGAAGGTCTTAAGCTCAGCTATCCTGTCCAAGTGAATACTGTTGGCTCAGCTATACCAGTCTTCTTATGAGATTCTTTAAATAACTGCATAAATAAAGTAGCTAGTATATGTTCTCAATGCCTGTGGGTATCCACCTTGCATTTTCAGTTTCTGCCTCATAAAGAATGACATTACTATATTAGAGTGATGAAACATTGTCAAAATATCTTTACATGACACATGAGAAGGAAACCATAAAGCAGAGCAAACTGTCAGTAACCGCGGTACCAACTAACAGCCCTTCAGTGCAGCGCTGCTTGCCAGCAACGATGCCTTGCACAGATAATCACTAGTTTCTAAATGTATTACTGGCTTTCAGGGGGAATTACTGCAGAAATGATCCACAACAGTTTTCCTGTGTTTCATTTGTGAAAGTCCGCAAGCTTTGCCCGTTCTCTTTGCTGTGGAACTGGAGGGAACTGCTGGTTTCCCCGTGAAAAAATGAAGGCATTCACACCCTGGATCATTCTGATGTTTCTAATGACACCTTCAACAGGCTCGTTAAAATGTTGTTTCTAGGCGTGTGCATGGCATGAAAAAACTTATATATATATAAAATATATTATAGAAAATATTTTTATATGTTTTATATATATATATAATAAAAATTATCCACAAGTATTTATATGTAGGTATTTACAGTCCCTCACCATTACTCACTGGCAGCTGGATGCACAAGGCTGCCATTTAAGTGGCTGCTGGCTACTGTGGAAAGGGTAGAGGTGAAAGTGGAACTATGATTGTATGAAGAGATGATGAAAAATTTCTGCCTACAATGAGAAGGTGGCATATTTGCTATGGCAGTCTGCCCTGTAAGTCAGTCTGTCCTTGCCAAGAAACAAGAAAGCTTAGTAAACATCCATTGCTTTTTAATTTAAAGTCTATTTAGTGCACTTCAAATATGAAAGCTTATGAAACCAAGGGTTTGGTTTTGGCCGCTTTTGGCCAGTTAAACGGAAATTATTTACACATTTAAAGGAATTTAAAATACTGTAAACAAAGAGGTGGTTCCTTCTCCAACAGTATAAAAATGGGTATTTTAAAAATTTTAAATGGGTAGTAATTTCAGTTTCATTAATGCTGCTCCCCCTTGTCAATATATACATGAGCACAGATTCCATCTTTACATGCTGTGACCCATGAAGTTTCTTAATTCATTATCTAATAGACTAATGAACAACAGACACGTAGTTCTTCTTATGCGACTTCATAGTTATACTATGTTTCCCAGAAGTAAAACACGTTATTCTAAACTAGAGTTCTGGAATTTATTAGTTTTTCTTCTTTTTTTCTGATGACCGCAACAATTTTTCATAAGCAGCCCCATTCCTTTGGTTTGTGTCAGCTATGGAGAAAGGATAATGGGGAGGAAATAAATCAAACAAATGGCAATGGTAATAGGGGCACGAATGCCCTTTTCTCATGTTCTGCATTTAGCTCTTCCATTTTGTGTGAAGTGCAGACGTAATACTTCAGTGGAACAGGTCACAGGAAAATTGACTATCTAGTAAGAGATGAAAGGCACCACAAAACACATGGGTTAGTAACACAATGGTTACTACTGCTGCTGAAATACAGTGGCGGCAACCATTGGTGCTATTGTCCATGCTTTGTAGCATTACATCAGCGACTAAATCCCTATGCCCTGGGAACTGCTCATCAAAAGTTTTGGTCCCTAACTTGCTGTCATATTCTTTAAATAGAAAATCTTTTCCAAACAAAAGTGCAACCACTTTAAATTCTGTATGGGCTAACCATGTGAGGGGCAAACATCACCCCCTTTCATTTTCACCAGGTGTGGCACGCTTAGCTGTGAACAAGACTCAGCTGAACTCAGCTCCAGGGGTGCCCCCTGGGACAGACGGCGGGATTAGACACACACTTCCATCACCTACCACCAGGGCTGCACTGTAAAGGCCAGATATGTCTTCCCTGTGCTGCCCTGCTGTCACCACTGAATGGGTTAAATATTGTCAACCACCTTCTCCAGAACACCTCATTTATATTCAATGAAGGCTATTAATAGAGTTAATAACGCGGTCACTCACTACAAGAAAGCTTAAAATTCAGTGTTGGAAATTCGTTACCGCACCTAATTTTGTTAGCATAGTTCTCTAAGATACAGTATGACTAACATGTTTATAGTGCAGAGTTTTACGTGTCCTACTGTGCTTAAAACTTGGTTTTTATCCAGATGTATGATCAGGGCTGAATAAATATTTATATTTACATTGCTCTTCCTATTAACTGCTTTTAGAGTAGCTCATGTAAAATAAATTAGTCAAAATGAAAACTCATTATCAAAATAGAGAGAATAGGACACATTTATACTGACATTCACATGTGCTCTAATCAAAAAGAAAAAAAATCTTGTTATAGTTTTGGACCAACTCAAATCCCAAGAGATTGCAGCTTCAGTTTTAACTCACCTCAGAGATAGTGGCACAAAAGGCAGTGTCCAAATCCTTGTGCCTCCCACAAAACATCTGGGTTTCACCAGTTCAAAGGGCGAGAATAGAATGAGGATCCGATCTGGCAAACTTTTCACCAGGGAGATCCCCATCACATCTGTGATAGAATTAAGCCAAACAATTTAGCTGCATGGTTACATTTTTATTGATTTATTATTATTTTTTTTTTCTAAGGAAAGCAGTAGGCAGATGTCTATAACAAATCTAGGCTTAATCTTGTTGGCCACTGGATGTCACTGATGGCCTCAGAAATACAATGGTAGTATGTAAAAAAACTCTTATTAACACGTATTCAAAGTAAACATTATGCATCATCTGTATATTTGAAGGGGAGAATAAGTGTCTCATAAGCTTTGAAAGAAGTTACTACAAGAGTTTTTAAATCCTCAGTGCAAAAGTGTGCAAAACCTTCTCACTATGGTAAATAAAAATGATTTCTTCATATAGTAAGAGAATAAAATACCAACCATTTCCATAAGCTGATGCAGAACCTTGTTATGATCACAGATGGCCAGACTGGTGAGGGATGAATTGTTTCTGCAATCTGTCAGAAAAAAAGATCACATCTGAGCAATTCCTGAACGAACCTGGAGCAGGAGGTACCAAAGCTCTGGTTTTGTTGCCTTGGGAGTTTGGGTAAATTAGAAAATCCTCTGGCATTTTGGGTGCTCACCCATGCTGAAAAGAACTCCTGCATGTGAGATTTTCTAGGTGTCACTATCTTCAGCTAATGTGTCCTAAGAAAATTGCCTTTGCTTTGGTATGTGAAAATATGTTAGTGTCTAATGTCTCAGTCTTCTGGTGAGGGAGAAGAAACTCCGCACTAAATCAAGCTCAGACTTGTGCTCTATAAAGTGGTTTCACCATAGCTAAACATCTGCTGGGTCTGTTAGTAACTAAAACACATTTCTTGAAAGAGCAAATATGATTGTTATTTCCCTGCATTTTCTTGGGATAAAAGTTGAATGAGGCTGCATGAGACAGAGCTGAGTTCCTGCTACTGGAGTGTTTCAGCAAAAAAAAAGTTACAACTGCTAATGGTGAATATGTGAAATATATCTTTGTTAAACATTTGAACACTTCCAGTATTGGCCAAGTTATTTCCAGAAGAAAAAGCAACCGCAGGCTGAGCTGAGTTCCTAGCAATATTAGGAAGACAAAGCTCCTGAATGCATGCTGAAGAGCTAGAAAGCTGCTGAAACCAAAAATTCAGGGGTTAATTTTTATTCTAAGCTCACATTATAAAAACATGAAACAGATGTTCATATCAAAATCTGGTATTTTTCCGTAAGAGCCAAACATGAAAAAGAAGTGAAGTTAAAGCATGCATGCTAATAGCTCCTTTCAAATAGTTTAGTCTTTTTCAAATGTATAGATGTTCAAAAACTCTCAGTCTAAGCAAATCTGGGTAACGTAAAAAAAGAAAAAGTCTATGCTGGCTTAAGCTAACAGAGTTGCTGCTTTATCTCAGCAAGAAAGAACTTTCCTCATGGGAACCTCTGTCTCACCATCAAATTCTTGCGCTAAATTAACTTATTAATCGACATGTACATATGTCTGTATATATAAGGATGACATGTGGCAAACATGCAACCTGTGCAGGGAGATACTGACCACACCGAGGCTGCTCACAGAAAGAACGATGCAAAGCATAGTTGGAACAGTCCTTTGCCAGGTCCCTCTGTGATCAAAGCCATAGCCATAGTCAGACATGACACCATAAACAGGAAATGTAGCACAAATAATACAGAACCAGTGGTGTATTGTACTCAGCATTTTTCCAGCAATTTACCGTATTAGTACTCTGGTCATCTGACACCTGGGGCAGCCCCTGGATCACACTTTGCAGCTGCTGTATTTGCTGTAGCTCACCAGACTTTGGATGCAGCTCTAGTGGCTGCATGTGTGAATCCCTGTCTGTACATCCAGATGACTTCCAGAGAGATGCTGCAGAAGACTGGAGCTGCTCCTGCTACACCAGTGGAATTTTCCTACTGAAGAAAAAAGAAAATTCTAGCTGATGCTCTCTCACACCAGCTAATACTCTTTTAAGAGACAAACTAGTTTTATAGAAGAATGCAATGTTGTCCAAAGATAGCTGAGCTTGCTGTGAAAGAGTAAAGCTGAGTGCCAGGAACACCCTAGGTCTGGCCAGAGAACCTCTGCATGTTGCTGTGGTTTCTTCCACATGCACATTGCTATTCCTAATCTCTTGAATCAAGTATCCAGCTAGTGCCTTAATCTAAATAAGACTGCTAATAATAATAATAATAGTAGTAATTAGAAGAAGAAGCAAGTTGTAGATCCTGGTCCTGAACTACAAACTACAACATCAGTCAAAGAGTATTATTCCTTGTTGTGTCAGCAAAAGTTGCTGCTGTGGATTTAGCTATGACAAAACTGTGTATCCACCAGGGTAGCTTATTTCACCCATATTGTGCAGCAAAAGTGCAGTTTTGCCAGAATAAACATGTCCAGGACAGCTCTCTGAAAATAGCTAGACCAGGAAAACACTCTGCTGTGGCCCAGGTTTAGGCATGGGGAGATTGGGAGATCCTGCCCTTACACAGATAAGACTTGCAAGGCATAAGGTCAGACAGTGAGAGACCAGGAAATGTCCCAGTTCCTAACATTACTGTCTCCTTGACTTGGTTGCAATGAGGTATTGGCAACTGGAGACAAGCTGCCTCATGCAGAGGAGCTACAGGCCAAGGGAAGCTAACTATTTCTGTCTTGTTTAATTTGACCACTTAAACAGTTAATCCCTTTGCAATGTCATTTTTTGGCATAGATACCACATCTGCCTATTTCTGAAAAGATCTTTTTACTAATGCAGCTTTTTAATATATGAAACAGTTGGCATCAGATTACAGTGCCTTAGCAGTAGCAGACCACTATCTGTGGGTGTGTACACAGCGAGACACACAGACATGTGTGCACATGTGCACACATGCACATTACCTCTGCCCTGTCCTGTCTCTTAGTTCTCTGTGACACCCAGTTTCTCTTACCATGAGAAACAAAGCAGAACACACCCCAGACAAGTTGTATTCTTGTGTGCTAAGGCTTTATGTACAAAGTCCAGGGTGTAGCAGATTATCTTTGATAGTTTTTATTTGCTCAGCTTTTTTATCTTCTGTTTCACTGACTGTGTTGCTGCCTTATTCAAGCATATTTAACCTAGGTTCTGATTTGCTTTCAACCCACCTTTACTTGCAAATACTGGATGTGCTGGAGAGATATCAGCAAAGGGCCATGAAGAGGATGAAGAGACAGAAGCACTTCTCATACAAGAAAAAGCTGAGGCAGCTGGGACTCTTTGGTCTAGAGAAGAGAAGGCCCAGGAGAGATCTCATCGATGTCTATAAATACCTGAAGGACACTAAAGAAGATGGAACCAGGCTCATTTCAGTGATACCCAGTGACAGGAAAAGAGAGAAAGTGCACAACCTGAAATGCAGGAGATTCCCTCTCAGGATTAGGAAACACTTTATACTGTGAGGGTGACCAAGCACTGGAACAGGTTGACCAGAGAGGTTGTAAAATCTCCATCCTTGGGGGAGTTCAAAAGCCATCTGGACATGATCTGGGGCAACTGGCTCTAGGTTGCTTTGTTCAAGCACAGAGATTGGACCAGATGACCTCCAGAGCTCCTTTCCAGCCTCAACCATTCTGTGAAATACTACACTAGATTAGTATATGTATTAGGTTCAGAAGGACATTGGTCAAGGAAATGAGTTTTTATTCTCATTTTGCAAGAAGTTTGGGATAACAGCAGGCTACACTGAAATAATATAAACTTCTGCAGTAACAGCCACTGCAGTAGACGGTATATAAGACAATTACTTTCATAATTAATATAAACATGCACAATCCTGATGCTGAAGAAGCAGC
The DNA here is from genome assembly GCF_000747805.2 of Chaetura pelagica. NCBI lineage: Eukaryota > Metazoa > Chordata > Aves > Apodiformes > Apodidae > Chaetura > Chaetura pelagica. The sequence goes on along the minus strand of NW_009951855.1, from coordinate 1,029,157 downwards.
ATCTATAACTAGAAAACCAGACAAGAACAGAAGTGGATTTCTCTTCTACAATTCTTCTACTTATCCCTGCATGAAAGGGATGAAATATCAGCTGTTTTTTGCATGTGTGAAAAGATCTTACACAGAGGACTCATGTCTAAGAATGTGCACATGGTGTTTTTACAGCAACAATAATGTTGGTTTGCAATGCCTGGGTATATAGTATTTTTACTAGAGAAGTGAGAATTGAGAATTAAAAAAAAAAAAAAAGCAGCTGAGAAGACATGCATTATGTGTGCCTTTTTTCTTCTTTTCTTTCGAGAGGAATTTGTTTAATTTTAATCCATTCAGAAATAGGAACAGAAAAAGAGAGGGAAAGCGAGAAGAATGTGGACAAAGAGGGGATTGAAAACTGAGAATAATTTAAATTTAAAAACTGAGTTTCACCTGCACCTTGGAGTTCTTGTGAAAAGATTTTTCTTTCAAACAAACATTATTTTTTTAAAAGTACTTACAAGCAATGGGCCACAGGAAGGTTATGGAGTAACAGAGTAGCTAGAGTTGGCTGAAAAGACATTTAATTTGGAGCTTGCCAGATACCCTTCTGGCAACTTAATATTAAGGGCTTTATATACTGCGGGATGTATCTTGTTCCCTGAGTCAAATTTGGGTGCATTCTTTTGGTGGAATGCATTCTGTGGCAGCTGAGGCACATTATTCTCTGGCTATAAGTAAAAGAATTGGGCAAGAAAGATGTCTTGGGATAAACCTTGAATGGGGATTTTGGGTTTTAGACAGTGAATACAGAGACATGCTTCCAAGGGTTGGAGAAGACAACGTAAAACAACAACAAATCTACACAGTAGAAAAAAGAAAACTGTTATCAAATTGTTATTAAACTGTTATTATAACAGAAATCTGTCATTAAATTGACACTAGTCAATTTACTTTCTAAGAGAACATATATGAAGATCTCCTGTTCCCAATTCCAAAGTCATGCTATTTAAGTATTTATATGTAACATATAAACCAGGTATATTTGATGTGTGATTCACTAGTCTATGTTGATTGATTGTTTGGGGTCTGGCAATTAAAAGATAAATTATTTACAGATTGACTTTAGTTATTCTATTCTGATCTTGTTAATGTTTTAGTGGTGTATTCTGATACCAATGACCTAATGGTTTCTATTAAACAATGAATAAAACCCCATTAGGGAAGCCAGCTAGAAAAGTATGACTTATTCAGTGTGAGGTATCTGCAGATGATTGATTAAAAAAAACTTAGCAGTTCTGGATAGAGGAAGAATTTTTAAATAGTTTCATCTCTGAACATACAGTGACAAAACCATTGGATTGTTTTAGGTGGCAGTGAAAATGTTTTTACGTAAAACTTACTTTGTCTTTATTATAAATTTGTTTAATAAATTAGAAAAAAAGATCTAAGGTAAGTGTTCAGCTCATCTGGTTTGTAACAGAAACCATGGCTAGGGTGGATAGGTTATAAAGATGAGCTCATGCAAGAATTCTTCTGAAACAGTAATTTATCATCTAGGTAATTTTAAAGGTTCTTCATGTCACTGCAAGGGTGGCAGAAGCAGGCTTTAAAAATATATATTTTGTGTAGTATCTTAGTAAACTGATGCCTAAAATGGAATTTCACTAATGACAGACTTCCCATCTTGTAAATATCAGGTAAAAAATTTCTGTATAAAAATCTTTCCTGAAATGGATCACAGAAAATTGTCTCTTCTTCCACTAAACAAGGATCACTTCCAGTATCATTAGCAATTGTTCCCAAGAAGATTCTGTTTTGGATTATATTATATACACAATGGGAATTTATTTGAGGTTTCCCAAGTTTACTAGTTCCATTCCCATGAGCTAACAGACAGTAGATCAAGTGCTTAACAGTCAAGTATTCCCATGGCAAATATCCACCAGCGTCCCTTTCATCTGATGCAATGGCATCGTGCCCATTCTTCTGCTTCATCATTCTCTTTCAGGGTGCATTGTGTTCCAGGAAAGGGCCATATCATGTATTAGACTATGCAGGAGACATTGAGCCTCATCTTTAAAACCTTATGGTTCTGTTTTGGTTTTTGCTGACCACTGGAAACAATTACAGCACAGACAACACATGAGGATGTCTGACAGCTTCTTCAGTCCCTTTGCACTCAACCACTCGGTTCATCTTTAGTTTTATGCTTATTAGAATCACAGTCCAAAGTCTATGTTTGCATCAGTACCCTGAAAATGAGAAAGAACCAGGCAACTGGGGGTCAAGGTGACTGTCATTAAGTATCTACCAAGTAGGTAAAATGTACTTTTAAACAGGCATTTACTTTTCTCTGTCATTATGACAGGCAATATTTTAAGAGCCACTGATGCCCATTTATCCACATTTTTTTGTGCTTGCCATTGCTGAAAGCTCACAGCCTTCATGCTGATTATAGTTATCACTTTATAAGCATAACTAATAGAATTTACTTTCTACTAGGAAACTTTTTAGCAATACTGGCTTTCTCCTAACAGTTTTCAAAACAAGATTTAGGCATCCATAGAAAGCAGGAAAATAGATGCAGTACTTCCAGAAAGCACCATACCTTTCATTCTAGAGCAGTAGAGTCCCTATCAAAGGTGCCTTCACCAGAAGGTAAGAGTTAGACTCAGGAATGTACAAATGCCATAAGGAAGGCTGATCTGTTCAGAGAATTCAGGAACTTCTGAAGGACAGTTTGAAGATGAAAGTCTAGTGGCTGTGGAATTGATAGGGATGAGAACTGAACAAGTATAAAAAGAAGATTAAAAAAATAATCTAGTCAAGAAACCAAAGCTGATGAAGAGACAACAAATTTGCAGGCAATTTCTTGCAGGAAAAGGGAAAAATGGTAAATTAGGAGGACAGCATTTACTTTCCACAATAGTCCCAAATCCTGTCTAGAAACTAGATATTACTGGAGATTCTCCCACCTACATACTACTGAAACTGTGACCAAGAAGTGTGCTGGTGTCAGCAGAGCTCAGGAAAAACGGTTGGTCTGGTCTCTGTTTATTTGTTAATAAGCAGCCTAAAATGACGCTAGTTGCTGAGACTTTTGCAAACACCTTTGTTCTAAAGTGGCATGAAATTCAAAGAAAACTCAGATGTTCCGCAGATATTATTATTGATGGCTCTACTTTAGGCTTTGACTGCATATATATTTCATGCAAGACTTCTGTCCCACTCTAATTGACATATAAAAAGGCAAAAGCAAAGAAACATTACAACTCCTGAATTTCTTAAATTATAAAAAATATAGGATTTCATCAGAACTTTTGTTCAAAGGTATTTTGGTTCTCATGTTCACCAAATGAAAGAAAATTTCTTTAGATGCATTTTAAAAAAATTAGTTTAATCAGACTCTGTTCTGTACCTTTGATCTGGTGTGCCTGTGTCTGCTCTCTTGTAATACCTCATATATAGAGGCCTTTTGATGCTTTGAGAATTTTACTTGAAATAACAAACATATACAGCCAAATTAATGTGAAATCCTGTTCTCTGTGACCATGGACATTGTATAAGACAAAAAAAAAGGTCTCGTATCTTTGTAAGTAGTATTTCCAGAAGGATTCAGAAAACCAGTACCTTGCTATAGCTTGCCTAACACTGTCCTTACATTATTTCTTTATGCAAACAGTGGATTCTTGTAAAAAATAAGCAGAAATGTTCACTCAGTCTTTTAGTACCCCTTTCCATGTAAGATTCCAGGCAGTCTTATACACTCAGCAGAGGAACTCATTTCATGTGTAACTGCACAAAAGTGAAGGGAATGAAATAAGAATAGGCAAACTTTAGGACTAATTTAATGTTCCTTTTGCCTATCCATTATCCATTCTTGGCTCAAGAATAATATAAATACACATTTCTCAGAGGAGAGATGAAGGATTGACATGGATTTTTCAAAGATATTTTTTTTTAAAGAGGACATGTTGAAAATGACTGAAATAAATTACAGTGAGTAGGTGTGTATTCTGTTTCTATCATTCCAATGACTGAACAGCAACTGCTTTTAGTAGGAAAAAAAACATAGCAGTTACTCAGGCACTGAATTCTTATGCTGTTAATAATTACTTATATACTGTAGTTCTTTAAGTAAAAATTATTACAGTAGAGGATACCATCATGCAAAAATAAATGCATACTAAGCACCACACATACAGCTATCACTATTTTGCAAAAACTGATCTTACTACAGATTAAGAAGGACTCAAGTCTCTCATTGCTCTTCAAGAAATCACAGATTGTTCATGCTGAACTCCATACTGCCACAAACGCTGCCACAGGCATACTACGGTGTTTGGGCTGTACATTCCTACTCTGATAGGATCCCTGGCAAAAGTACAGGCACAGATAAATTTGCTTTTCTGTATAGCCAACTCAATTGGTTGGCCTGCCAAAAGGATGCTGACTGACAGATGACATAGGCATTGTAACTTAAAAGGTGTAAACCAAGAACTGGGCTGTATAACGGTAGCTGACTAGAAGACTGATCTTGCCTCAACTGTAATAATGCTTTGCTCTGCAGGAAGCAGAGCAAAAGTCTGTTCATTTCATTGGGCTGGAATAAAGTACCAGCCAAATTTGCTATGACAAAATTAAACCCATATGTTTAATTAATTAATTTTCTGCTCTGCTTATATCAAAGATGCAGTTTCCACCTGGGTCTTGAACCAGCTGATAGACTTGCCCTTTTTCTCTTGAGTTTACCCTGACCCAAGCTGGCTCCAGCAGTGCCCTTTCCCCAGACCCTGGAACTCTGCATCTCTCTGTTCTAGAAACAGGGTCTCTGAGTCCTACTGTTGAAAGCTTTGAACTACTGCTCTTACAGATTGCCCAATAGCTTTGGCATGAGATTTTTTTCCATAGCACCAGGCTGTTCAATCTGATTATGGCACAATTATTTAATAACTAAAATACTGCAAGAAATGTAATTAACATTGCAAAGTCAGATGTCACTTGAATGTATTTTATTCCTGTGACTTCTGCACTTCTCTTGGAAACTCCTTGGGTACAAGAAGCCAAGATGCTTCCTCTCTTCTGTTCCTTTCAATGCTTCAGAGCCTGGCATCAACCTCTACTTTGAGACTTTGCCTCCTGCTTCACATTTGTCTCCTGTTATACTGCTCTCTGTTTATCTTCCTTTTCAATTTTTTTTCTTTAAAAGGTGGTGAGAGATTCTTTCACTTTTAACTGCCACAGCCCCTCAGTGGAAGCATCAAAGCTTCCCACTGTTCCCACTGTGTTCCATCTCCTTTTCTCCCCTCACTTTCTTTCCACCTTTCTGCTCTTTTGGAATTCAGAGATTAAATAAATGGTTTTATCCTAAGTGGAGCAATCTCTTTGCATAAGGAAATGATCTGCAAGTGGATAATTAGCAAAGTTGAATGGCCGTCAAGTACAATCCTATGCCAAGCAACAGAATTTCTTCTGTGACCCCTTTTAGGCTTTAATTCAAATTAAAGACATGAAAATGAGACACTAATAAAGTTTTAGTCACTGAGTGGAACATTTGACCTGACATAAATATAATATGAAACAGAATGCTTAAATTATACATGGAAACACACACTGAATCATCAGCCATATGACTTTTTTAAGCCCTGTGAATCTTTTCACCTGCATCTTTCCTGCATGTTTGTACATAATTTACTGCCTTTTTCTTTTTTTTTTTCCCTGGAGTATGGAAGTGGGATAGCACATTTTACCAAAGAGGGATCTTAACAGAAACCATAACTGCATTTACATGGAATTTCCAGTAAGTATTCAGACATTCCTTGGCTAATAAACTTATTTACCACAAGTGGTAATGTGCAGGTGTGCATTCTTAAACAAGCAAACATCAGCTTAAAATGGGTTACACAAAACCTGTGAATACAAGATGAATCTTGCATGCTGTGAACTTTTATATTGCTTTCTTTTCTTGTTTTGTGTATCTCCATGAGTGGAAAGAAATTTAATTAAAATAAAGAAGCATTGCAATACGAGAAACTCTCATACCAATGGCTCTCCTCCCACCTTATTGTGCTTAAGATAAACTGTTCTCCTAGGAAGATGATCTGATATGTATCCAGCCTGGTTGTTTTTCTTCTGCATTTTGCATTTGTTCTTTCTTCTGTTTGACTTTTTTTAAATGGTGGGTGCTTTTTGATACCTATTTTTAGATGCCATCTGACTGGGGACCAAAGCCAAGACCTACATTCACCTGCCCCAAACATGAGAAACCCAATGACACCAGTTAATGCACAGAAGAGACCACACTGCAGAAAAGATGTTGTTCAGAGGGTAACAGGTTTCCACAACTCTACCTTCCTTCTTTTGGCAACTCAGTATTTCTGTCCTAGACATATCAAGTGCAAGGCCATACATCAGTAATGATTTGCCCTATCACTCCCTCTACCAGGTAACTCAGGTTTATAAAGCCTTAGCAGACTATTCTCCAAATCAAACCAAACTAGGGTTCTTTTGGGTGAGATTAGTCTGAGCCACAGGCTCTGCACTCCAGTTACCCTCTTTGAATCCATGAAAAGCTGTGCTAGAGGAAGCATGGTGCTTGTGTCCTCTTTTTTATAGCTAACATATTTCTCCTATGTATAGCACTTACCTCCACTCTAATGTCCCAATCTCAGCAAAACCTGTGTGGACACAGATGTGAGGTCAGGAGGGACCCAGCTTACTCCACAGCAAGTTGCAGCTCCCCACAGATCCCAGCAGGCACTCACTCCCAAGGCAATTCTCCAATGGGCAGCACAGAGGCAGACCTTCCAGCACAGGTGGCAGCATCTTCCACTTGTAATTCCATTTTCTGTTTGAGAACATATAATATCCTAGGTTAACAGCATGCATGAATGTCAACAGAAAAGAAACTAATGGATACATTTATCACAGAGGGTAGTGAAGAATCACAAAGGTAGGTCTGCTTTCAACCCCCCTGCTGTATCACAACTTGGCATTCTTTGATCACCAGTGGGAGAACTGACAAATGCTAAAGGAAAAGGAAGTGTGGGTTTTAAATGCTTATGAGAGATTTCATTTCTCTGGAACCTGTTAATCTAAACCAAAGCAATTATCTTCAGTGACTTATGCTTGTGACATATTTCCCATACACAGCATAGATTAGTAAAGCATGTTTTTAGATTTGTTGACATTTAATACAAGCTAAACACTCCACAGGAAAATAAATTGTCTTGATTCTGTAGCTGTAGCTGAATTTCCTTTGGGTTGGAATCTTAGCTGGGTGCTCCTGCATTTATATTAAATTAGAATCAAATACAGTCAAGACAAATTAAATCAAGAAGCAGGTGGTCTCTAGATGGAGACCATCATTCTATCATATTCTCACATACATCAGGAGAAGAAAATATATTTCTATTAATTTTACTTGTGTTAAAGTCTTAGGGAAACCTGGCAAAAATACATATCTACATGAGTAATCAGAACAGTCATTTGGAGGTTTAGAAACTGAATCATTGACTTAATCCATATGTTTTAGCTTGGATCTCTAAAATGTACCATGCTTGTTCTGGATGAAAATAGGGCAGTTTTAAGAAAGTCAGCTGGAAAAAATATAGCTATGTTAAACTTCAAACTTGTTTACAATAAAATATCAAACAAAAATGCATTATGTTTATTAGCAACATTTGAAAGACAAGGTATTTATTGAGAGGTTATGACAATGCTGTTCTCTTGAAATTTTATTTTGTACTTCATAACTTGTAACATTACCCATTTGGGCTAATTGTACAAGATTATTGATGGAAGAGTACCTGCGTGCTGGCATCACCACTGTGTGTATTTGTATTCAACATTTTAAGGGTTAAAATGAATGACACCTATGAAAGCTGTAATACTCATTAGCAAGTCTTTCCACAGCTTTTCAGGTCTGGCCAAACAGAAGTGTTAAAATACATTTTCACCTAAGATCATTCGAATTGATGACTTAAATGGCATCAGGAGGCATCAGACAGGGAATGAAAGTATTGTAAAAATGCTTACAAATGTAAGCATTTTATGAGCATTTAATACAGGAATCTATATATATGCACACACATATATAAACTTTATATATAGTGTTAATTTTGGAAACGCCAAGTAGAAAACGTTATCACCTTTAAGTAGTTTATAAGGTTCATGTGCCAAGTAATCTTTAAAGTATATATATTGTACTGAAAATGTAGCTTACAATTTATGTTAACTAAGGAGTTCCTAGTGTTACTTCTTGCTTTACCAAAACTTGAGAACATATCTCAGATTTGTATTCTATTTTAATCATGTTTTTTTCCTTTCCATTATCCTGTGATCTGCTGCAAACAACCAGCTCCACTTTTTGCTACTAAAATAGGCTTGCTGTTACATGAAAGGACAGTGCTGGCAGTGAACTGGATAGGAAAGGTTTGTTCTACTAATAACAAAACCTTTTTCTCAAGACCACTTTTTCTTACTGTCTCATATTGATGGAAAGATCAAATACTGTCTTAAACACAGTAGTTCTATATTTCAGCAACAAAATGCTACTTTATAAAGCTGAACCAAAAAGAAAAAAGTCTGTTGTTCAACAGTTTCTCTGAAAACTATTTGGCTTCTTCTCTCATCTCTGTGTATAATGAACTCCAAATCTGTGCCTATTACTTTGTAACTGCACATGCAGCCTCGCCCACACATCTTCCCACCATCAGACATGTAAGTTCTAGGCTAACAGCAGATCCACAGTGCAAGTATATGTTTCCCTGGGATTTGGAAAAAGCCTTTAAATAGATTTTTATTGTTTTTTTAAGAACAAGGTTATTTTGTGCTAATAATGGGCATACATTAGGCTTTAGATAATTGCTTTATGTAACTTAAAGTTTTGCCTTTCAGCTAAATAAACACTGTATGTGTTCACAGGTGTATTGTCCTCAAGGGCATTCTGCTGTTCAGGGTGGCAGCTGCTGCTAAGGTGTTGCTGATACAGCTCTGTGTATAATTTATTGGAAACAGGTGCTGGCTTATGATGAAGATAGACAGGAAACTAAAGCAGACAACATGTTTAACCACCATTTTAAAGTTCAGGTTCAGAAAGACAATGTGCCTGAGATGTCTGGTTGATGTTGCCAGTGTCTCAGCAAGAGTTTACAAGCTCCCAGAAATCACCATAAGGAACAGATTGTCCACGAACTGCAGGAATTGCATTCTAACAAGCACTGCATGTCATGGCCCCAGTGCTCATGTATGACACAAATCCTCTCATTTGCAACTAACAAAAATTTTAGAATGTAGTCCTGGGCTGATGTTAAGAATGACTTTGATATGAGGTTAGTATGTAGAACTCTCAGGCAGAGGGATGCTGTGTGGTACACAACACTGTTATGTCCACAGGCACACTGGGACAATTCTGCCTTCTCAGGATTTCCCTCCCATGTTTTACTCTGCAAGGACTGTAACTTGTAAGCACTGCCATGTCACAGCAAAGGTAGAAATGTGATTCAACCATACAGAGGAAGGAAGGACACCCCCAGAGAAGAGTTTCTCTGCCACCAGTAACTTACCCCAAGCCTATGTAATGCATAGGGCAGCTGAGGGGGACACCGTGTTATGTGGGCTGCTGCTGCAGCCCAGTAGCAGAGTACAGTGAGGGAGCAACAGAGCAGAGTGGATCCAGAGCACATGGGAATAGGTGGAAAGTCTTCTTTTGACCTCAGTGGGCTTTGGATTAGATCCCAGGAGAAAAAAAAAACGAACTTCTTTATTTTCTGTGGCCAAGTTAAACCATTAGCTGGAAATTGTGACTTCTCAGCTAATTGGCTAAATTTTTCTCTTAACAAATTTTTTTTTTTTTTTTTTTTTTTTTTTTTTTTTTTTTAATAAGAAACTTTCAATAGGAGTTCATGAGGATGTTTATTCATGGACAGCAGTTTGCATATTTTAGCAACTAATCTCCAGTTTAATCTCTAGACTCTATAAGATACATATGTAGTAAATATGCATACTAAATATTTTTAAAAGAGGTTGTTAAAGTGTATGCACAGTTCTTAAACCTCAAACCTTAAATATCTCAATGATTTACATTTAAAAAAATACCCAAAGGCATCAAACCACATTATGGATTAATAGCCTGCCAAATTTTTTTTTTTTAATAAGAAACTTTCAATAGGAGTTCATGAGGATGTTTATTCATGGACAGCAGTTTGCATATTTTAGCAACTAATCTCCAGTTTAATCTCTAGACTCTATAAGATACATATGTAGTAAATATGCATACTAAATATTTTTAAAAGAGGTTGTTAAAGTGTATGCACAGTTCTTAAACCTCAAACCTTAAATATCTCAATGATTTACATTTAAAAAAATACCCAAAGGCATCAAACCACATTATGGATTAATAGCCTGCATTTCTTTTTTTTTTTTTTTTAAATGTTTGAGTTACAATATATGAGTATAAAAAGGCAACTGAAACAACAAAATTTGGTCAAGAAAATATTGACCCCAGGCTAGACCTTGTGTGCCAAAAATGTTGACAAAACTCTATACCAACCCTAGCAGGCATGTCATGTTTAATATTGGCAGTATATGGAAAAATCTTTGGCAATTTAATGCTTGTATTAATTTGAAAAGCTTTTATGCAGTGGGTATAAGCTTTTACATTACCATTCCTAACTTATACCAGCCTTCCTTGTCTTTCTTAAAGGATAAATGATCTACAGTAATGTGGAGAGAGGAGCATGGAGGGAAGTCCCCCAAAAATATAAACCAATGAAGCCATTTGCTGTACCCCACCCAAACCCACATACCTGACTTGGAGTGATCACCCCTTCCTTCTGATGGATAATTTCATTTGCATGCCATTTACACTTCTGGATTATTTTTTCACATAAATTTTACATAGGAAAGCAAATAGTTGAAATACAAATAAATCTTTTTAAAGAAATAGATGTAGAAAATCTTTATTTATATTTAAACCTCTTCAAATAAATATTCCGTTAACAAACTTGTGTAAAGAATGATAATGTTTCATACCTTCCCAAGTGATGAAATACAATGCCACAAAACAAGTGGAGAAATTTGATGATTGATTTTTAGAGTCCTTAAGCAAATAAATGTGCATTAGTTAATGATAGTTCTTTATGATGGGAGTTTCACTGCATCGGTGCTCCATAAGGAAATAAAGGGAATGGCAGGAATCAACCACCTTTCTAACATAAATCTTTGCATTTAAGAGGTCTACTCTCTATCAACAGATTATTCTGAGAAACATGGTGGTTCAGGCTCACACAGTGATTAACTGCAGTGGATCTAAGTGTGCAGCATGAAACAAGGGATGAACATGCTCTCCTAGGTTAGACTGCGGTCACATCTTTCACAGTCAGTAGGAAGGATTGTGATGGAGCTGTGTCATGACCACATGTGAACAAGTTATGCCCTGATGATTAAAGAATGACTAAAAAGCCCCTGCTTGCTTACTAAACAAACAAAACCAAACAAGCCCCACAGGATCAACAACGTGGCAACTGAGAAGTGGCAGGACAGCCCTTTTCCCAGCCTTGGCTTCAATCATGTCAAAACATGTAGTCTTAGTTACACATCCAGGTTGTGCTCTAGCTAGGTACTGGAAATAATAATAAAAAAGGATAATGCAACCATTAAATGTTTCATTATGGCCAATGGCTGTTTTAGGATATATAAAACCCACGTGTATGGTCTGGGCACATCTGCTGACCTCAGTCCTGCTGGTCCCAAGTAAAGGCTAATTCACAGGAGTAACTTCCAAATTTATGGAAACCCAACATTACGTTCATCCTAATTCAAATAATGAAAGAAACTTGTTTATATCGTCTGCCAGGACTGTTCCCCCTTCAGCTAAGACTGTTTGTGACCTGAAGCAGTGAGTGACTACACTAGAGCAGTAGACTCAGCCTATGTTGTGATAACCCACACAATCTGCAAGGGCTTCCCCAGGTGCTGCTGGGACCACACTCAGATGGCATTAGTGGGGAGGGTTGGGTGTATGTCAGGTGGCCTCTCTGCTTCTTGGTGTTATTATGATGGGTGACTCATTGAACATGCTTGAATAAGTGTTTATAAACAATTCTAAACAAATTAATAAATGACTAAAATTCACTTCTCAACAATCTCAGTAGACATCTGTGGAGATTTTGGTAACTCTACTTTGTAAATGATATCCGCAGCAGGTGTCATTTTTCAGTATTGTTTAACTTTTATTTTGCATCAGATTAGATTCATCATATCAAAAATATAAAGTAATTGAAGTGAAAATAGAACACTTCAGTTTTCAGAAAGTAAAATGATCCAACCAATCCAGGGTGAATTATTTTTCTCTGACATGTTTCTTTATCAAACATTTGGAAATTTTGAAGCTTTGGAACAAAGCCATATCTCAACACCTTGTATGAGAAGATTCTCCTGTGTTTGACAGAGCTCTAATTTGCATCTTTTTCTATTAATGGAAAAAAACCAAAGGATAAACATTTGTTCCTATGCTTCACACACTGAACCTTGTTGAAAGTGAACTCCACTTGAGCAATAACTGCAGCAAAATTGTACTTTCTATCCATTGTTCATATTTTCATATTGAAGACATGCAATCTGCATGCTCTCTGCACCCTGCTCATGCCACTGCTATGTAAAATGCAAAGCTTACCTATCTTTAGTCCCAGCAGAATGACTGAAGACAGTTTTGTTTTCCTTCTTCCACCTCCTTTATAAACAGGAAGACAGTAAATGTAAAAAGAGGAAAAAAAAATAAAAATCAGTAATAGTGAATCTATTAAGGTATCAGAGAGGCTATATGAAATCAGGTGCAAAAGGTCAAGTTTTCTGATGAGACAGGGACAGTGGAGTGTGGCAGGAAGAGTACAAGAGTGAGCTGAGTTGAAATGTGCAGTATCGTCCTCCTCTTCAGACCAGTGTAAATCATGCCAACAGTCACAAAGCTTGACTGTGACAGGCATCTGAAGGCATTGCTGAAGAGTGAGAAAACAGTTATGCCCAGAAATGAATGGAAAAGTCAGTCACTCCCAGTCGTACATTGAAAATTTGACAGCAGACAAAGAGCAGGCTTTGGGCAACACAAAGCAAGAGGTATGGACTACAGACTTCCTGGAATTTAAATAAGGTTACTGAATAATGCATGTTTATCTTAGAGATCATTCTTAATTTCCCTGATTCGACCCCTTTTGTTCCATTCCCTCCCCTGAATTGCTACAAAAGCCAGGAGCATCTCTCACAAGCATGGGTGGCTTTTCATGACGCGCCAAGCACATGGGGAGAACTGGAAGGGCACTTTCCTTCACATAGTGGCTAATGCTATGCAGAAGATAAATGGGAATGAACAAATGATCAGTAGACAAAGAGTAACAACCAGCATCTTGGCTCCTGGCACAGGCACTGAAGACACAAAAGGGATTTTTAATTATGTTAACAGAGCCCTAAATAAAAAATGTCATCCACCTCTCTGGTAAATGTTCACATTGCCATTTTTCTTGATTTGGGTCAGGTATCTTAGAGGTGATGGCTTCTCTTTTGTTGTTGAGATTTGCTATTGAACTGCATCAAAACCCTCCACTATATTTGTGACTTAATTCAAAAAGGGCTCTCGGATTCTAAAACATTAAAGCAGAGAAAATTAGTTAGAAGATGAATTTATAATTCAAAATCTAATACCTGATAAGATTTATGTGATTTATCAATCATGGAAAGCAGAACGTTGCCATTCTCCATCATGATAGAAACATGGAAATTCACCTATTGGCCCTCATATCTCTTCATGGCCCTGGAAATCATAAAATGCTGCCTCTATATTTCAATAGCAAAAAGGCATTTTGCACTGCACAGTGAGGTATGAGCAATATTTACTTCTGGGTTTATATGTACATAGTAACTAGCTACATGTTTGCAGTAGTTCATTTGCCTTAACATGTCTGCAATGTGAAACTCTTGAATTATGCATATCACTGGTGTCAGCAGTCTTAAAAAGTTATTACAATCCTGAAGTTTATGTCTCTAGAAACATATCCATCTCCAGAAGACCTGCAGAAAAGGCTTAAAACTAAAGATAATTTCAGGAGATCAGATCTACTGGATTAAATGATTCTGCACCAAATTCAGTGACAGCATGAACAATGCAAACCTATTTTGAAAGCAACAGGCTTTACACCTGCTTATTCCATGCCTCAGTTTACTTCTCAGTGCTTAAGATGCCTGAAGAGCAATTCATATTTACATGAACACTGATGTTCCTTGTAATTTCAATGTCTTACTTTCACAAATCCAAACACATGACAGACATCTTGATACCTAATTGTAATAATTTAGTCTTTTGCATAGTGACCAAAACACACCAAGGTATTTGTATCTCTTCAGGACAGGGTTAAAAATGCCTGTACTTTCCAAGAATGTCTTATATGTTAGACATAATCCTCATAGAGATTTTCCTAGTTCTCCCTTGTTGGCATTCTAAATTGTAAATACAAAAATAGCTTTAAGATTTTACATTCTACCTAAAGCTACTTAAAGAAGAAGAACTTGCAATATTTAAAGAGTAATAATAATTTAGTACATACCAACTCAGTTTTGTGCTAAGAAGGATGATACCATTCTGTAAGTTCTAGTCCATCTTGTCTTAGAGAAGTGCTTATTTATCTAGAAGTCAAAAAACACCAGAATTTTCAGAGGAACAATACAGGTAAAACCAGTACATTTCTAGCACTTGTTAGACTTACTTTATGAAGCAGAATGTGTTAGAAACTTGGCAAAGTTGCCTTTGTCATGCTGCCTAGCTGCCTAGCTATGCAGCTACATGAGAGAAGATGGAAAATTCTGTATCACCCTCTCTGAGTGATAAGAGTTTATGTTATCTTTTTGTCTTATTTTCTTGATGGAGGTTGAGTCATCTTTACCAAAAAAGAAGGCAGCAGAGAGCAGGAGAAGGTGACTAATTCATAATCCACCCACCTTTCAGGTAGCTTTACCTCTGAGTAGGCAGCTTTACCTCTCATGATGGATGTGTGAATGATTTACTCTGCTTTTTTGTTCAGCTAGGAACAGTAAAGTCTATGTTTTGCAGCAAATAAAACACAAATCCATGCAACCAAGTCTTTGATGTTTTGAATCCAAGAATAGCAGAGCAGAAGGTGGTAGAAGGGTCCAGGAACATAGCTCTGATGGTTGACAAAGAAACATCCCCAGCACAGCAGGCACTTGCAACTGTCTCACACTGAGGATGTGCCTAGGGAAGCTGGCAGCCATACCAAATGTCTTGTGCTCCCTATGGCTTAATACAATCCCTAGCTCTTGATTCATGCCAACTCTAAAAGGAACACACTTCTTGTCCTTAGTAGTGGCTAAGCTATGTACTGGAAAAACCTACATTCAGTGTTCAGAACAGTTCCCTCCGGAAATGTAGTTTTTGGGCAGAGTCTACCGAGGCAGCAAAAGCTGCTTTAAAATACCACTCTGATGCCTCGTCTGGAGATGCACTAGGTTTTTTCTGGTTGATCCAGAAAAAGCAAAGAGAGAACCAACCTGAAATTACACCAGTGGGAATAAAAGTCTTCCAGGGACTATTTGGTTGACAGATCTATTTTGAAATACTGCAAGGTCTGGCTATGTCCCATCACTCTCCAAAAAGTTAAAATGAGCAGATGTCCTAAAGTGGCTAAACAGCACGATGACTCCCCTATACCACAGGATCACCAGATGTCCTCTGCAGGAAGCTTAAAGATTGCTTCTCAGTGCTGGGCCAGAGAAGAGAGCTGAAGATCTGGCATGGCTTTAGAAATTATTTTCCTCATAAGTGTATCCTGTGGTTTTTCTCTCCTCCAAAAACAGAGTCCTGTTTGAAAATAAAACCTTTAAAATATACAGCCAGACATGAGTATGTAGCCTCCCCTTATTTCAACAATTTCCAGGGCTGGTCCTTCTGCAAAGCCAACAAAGTTGGTCCCTAAACTGGAAGGATCCAGTTTTTCTCTTGGTTGTCTGACCCAAATATCATTAATTCTAGCTGAAAGTGCAAAGACTTTGGAGTAAGAAAGACAACAATACCTCTAAACAACACAGCACTGGAAAAAGAAAAGAGGGTGAGGAACAGGCCTCAAAGGGATTACAAAACAAAGAAGAGCTGAGACAGAGAGACCATAAGACACTACCCTTGTGGGACAGTGAGAAATGGAGGAGAAACTTAGCTCGTTCTCAGGAGATATTACCCTAACAAACAAAATAAACCTTATTGTACCTGGACTGCTGGGCCTGGAGGTTTCTGTCGGGGAGGCAGCGGTTGCGCCGCTCCTGCCACCCTGCAGCCCGGGCCAGCACCTGCCGCTCACAGCACGAGGGAACGGCCCTGCAGGCTGCTTTGCTGACATCGGCCTGCCATGTCTATCTTCCCCACATGTCAAACTTTATGCTTATTGAATGAAATCAACCCGTGAAAATAATGAAATCCATTAAACTGTGGCTGATAAGACAAAAATGCAGCATTAGCTCTGATTGTCCACAATTAAGTTTTCACAGGCCTGACTGCTGACTGAAAATATTACCCATTCTTCTTCTCCCAGTTTTGTTTGGAATGGATTTGACAATTAGGGGCAATATTCCTTTGTCAAAACAAGCCTTTTGTTCAGTATTTAACAAACGCTCAAGGGATTCTGGCAAAGTGCTAACTTTTTGTACACTTTATCTGGAGAAGAAACCTACATTTTATCAGAGGATGCTATAAACTGAGAGGAGAAAACCATTTACTCTTGATTTTTCTTTTGGTTTCCTGATCCAAGAAGATAGAGCATCTGCACATGGGATAAAGTGAATCTAAACAGAGAAAAAGGCTTGAAAATTTAGAGCAATGCTAGAAAAGGTTTTAAATATACATAGCTAAATACATGTCTATACACACACCAGTTGTGGGGTTTTTATTGCATACAAATCTTACAACATTTACACACATTTCTACATGCAAGACTCATATGGGCCTTACATTAAAGTTCAAAGACACATGGGACAGCATCCCCTGCTGACTGCTGAATGAGGCTAAAAACTCCCCACAGTTCCTCGGGAGGCCCACCATATCACAGCATATTTAAAGCATACTGTGCACACAAACCCAACACACATAGACTTATAACTTTGGAGAGGAAATCTATTTATGGTAGAGAAGAGCACAGACAGCATGATCCAAGTCACCTCACTTGATACCTTCTGGATCCTCAGATGCATGCTGTGCTTTTGCAGTATCATGAGGCATTGCTTTCAAGTTACTATTTTTTCACAAGATCCATTTCCTCAGAAACACTGAAAAATGGCTACTGCTCTGGAATACAACAACCCCAAAAGAAAAAACAACAAAACAAACAAAAACCCCAAACCACCCGGGTATTTCATACAAACAGGAAATACCAGTTGGCTTGACACAACAGAACCAGTGACACCAACAGGACCTTATAAGTGGTGCAGCAACTAAGCTGGTCTTGTCAGAAGAGGAAAATGAGTAGGTCTGAAATCTTTATGGTGGATCAGAGTAACCTATTTTTCAATAAATCAGTTTCAAGACCTGTAATTATAGACTTACTTTGCTTTTAGTTAAAGCAAAAGGTACTTGTAAATACAGTTCTGATACACAAGATCATCACACAAACAGTATGACTAGTAATGATTTTCTTTTTTTAAAGGCAGCAGACGGGTTCCTGTTGTAATAACAGGGCAACATGCATAAATACCCCCTAAATTAATTTCTGCATAAGATTTCAAGTAGGTCAAAGTAATAGTTTTTCCTCTTTGTGAATGAAGTTTGGATAGGCATCTGAAAGGAAGAAAAACTTCCCAGCAATCAAAGACGTTCTTTCTTTTAATTTACTTGATCCACCCAAGAAGGAATACAGTAAGGTCTGAAAGTGGTTCCGACTTTGAAATTTTCCGGTGTTTTAATTACGTTCCAGTGTCTGGCAAAAATTTGTCAGTTTTCCCTTTGAAAATAAGGCAGGCTTAACCTTCAAGGCAGTTTCTCTAGGTTATTAATACAGCTCTAACCCAAAGTTGAGTTAAGTAGCAAGGTAAGACTAGGCGTGCTTCTCATCCTTTTGAAGCTGGTGGAAAGACTCATGGTCTTCAGTGGGTTTTGACTCAAACTAGTAATTCTAAATTTACCCTCATTTACAATTGTCCCTTTCCTTCCACCAAATGCTCCATAATTAGCTGCTTTTTTTTTTTTTTTCCTCCAATCAGGACACACAAAGAGAAGTATTATATCCTTCTTATGTGTATTCATCCTTAGGCCAGAAAAAATACCTTTTTACCACCTTTTGGATAAGACTATGTATTTTCATTAGAAGAATGAGCAAAAGATTGGAGGCAAATAAAAGCTGAAACAAAGATGCAGAGGGGACTCTAGCTGATGCAAAAAGACACAGGCTGAGACAAAACTGATAAGATGAAAGAAAACAGAAATGGCTGAATAAAGAAAAATAGGTCAAGATTCAGCATTTCATTTCCTTGGTTGGAACATTATTGAAGTCAACAGTCTTGCTCTAGTTTTAAATCAGCATAAACAAAGGCAGAATCTGCCTAAGATTGAGACAGGCACACTAAATGGTTAGTCTAGCCCTAAACTATATATTCTGTGGGGTTTTAAGGACTTCTTTAAGAAACGCCCCTTGATTTTGTCCATTCTAAGAGCTGAGCCAAGAGCTAGAGAGCTAGTGGACTCTGCAGAAACTAGTGGGAACTTTTTTTGTCAGAATGGCTGCTATTCCTGGAGCTTTGGCTTCTTAACAAAGGTTTTCTTTTAAGAATAATTCTTGAAAAGGACTTGATGTCCTGAGAGAAATTGCCATTAAAAAGCTGATCATGTGTTTTTCCTCCAGCAACTTTAAAGCTAAGATCAGCATTCCATAACGTGAGGACAATATTCCAGTCCAGGTTGGAAATGTGATTCCGCAGGGCAAAGCTGCATATCAAGACTTCATTTCTTGGCTGTACATGCTTTATTACACCCAGTGCTCTTTACTGGGATACAGCTGAAAAGGGTTTGGCATATAAGAAGAAAGCCCAAGTGACTTGAGATTCCATATATAAACCTACTTTGTCTACAAAGGTAAAGCCTTTGGCGTGCTAGATAATATTTGCAATTAATTAACAGTTTGTTTAACAAAGCTGCAGCCAGACGTCTTTAATCCAAACACCTTCGTAAAGCACATTTCTATGCAGAGCTGTAGGCAATTACCAAAAACATTATTCTGTAATAAGAAAACTAAACTCTATTATGAAACAATATACATGTGGCATGCATGGGAAAAAAAAAAAAAAAAAAAAAAAAAAGAAAGAAAGAAAGAAAGAATAATATACACTTACACATAACATAAAAATAACAGCACATGCCAGGCACTTCTGACAAGATCTCCTGGACATTTAGAAAGCCCAATAAACATCTGTTTTATATCTGAATGTCAAGCCTTAAAAAAGCACTCCTTTGTTAAAAGTCCAGCTCCTTATTTTAACTAAATTACCAGGTGTTTATAAAAGATCATTCTCTTGTGAAGCTACAGTAAACAGGAGAGATACAAAAACCAGTAAATGAGAATGCAGGTTTCAGCTGTGAGGATGACATTGGTAAGCTTCAAGCTGCTGTGTGGACATGCACTGCTGCAATAGCATAAGGATACTGACCATCTGAAGGAGAAATGAATGAGTTTAGGAGAATGAGTAGGATTTCCACACAACTCAAATTTAAACAAAGGAAAAAAAGGACAATGGAAAAAGAAACAAAGAGGAGATTGAAGCTGAGGGTGTCTTATGATCTTCACTATAATGTAATAGAGTAAATGCTTTCGACTGTAAAACAACACCATTCAGCACCAAATAGATTAAATTAAATCAGAACATCTTTTCTGATAATTTGATTATGTATGAGCCGTGTTTGTTATTATGTCTCCCTTTTTTGGCTGAAAGCTCCAAAGCATAACACAACATTGCTGCATACTGGGAAAAAACCTCTTGCTTGTATATATGGACATACACATATATGACATTAGACAGCAGTCAGTATAAATTAGCAATTTAAAAATGTAGAAATATTATAAAGAAAACTAAGGAAATATATGTTACTACAAAGAATAAGAAGGTTTTTCAGGACTGTATTGTCTACCCTGCAATTGCTTAAAATGGTATGAAAACATTACTGGATTGTTGAAATCAACACCATTATTAATATTACAGATAAGAAATTAATAATATATAGGGTATATAGGCTCACACAGACACGTATTCTACTGTTTAGTATTTGAAGAGAAAATAGATGATACATTCATATGACACAATGATTATAAACTCCCTTGCATAACACTGTCCAGGAAGCCACTCAAAATCCTTTTATCAGAGATTAATATTTCTATATCAGAGAACCCATGCACTAGAAAACCAAAGGGTGCTAGAGAACAGTAGAAATATACAGCGTTGCCAAAAGCCAAAGAGAGGAAGCAGAACGATCACAGTAATTACAGGTCAGTTAGGCTGGCATCAGTTCCGAGCAAAGTAATGGAAAAGCTGATAAGGGATTCAATTAGTATAAAATTGAAGGATGACAGTATAACTGGTGCCAGTCAAGACAGCTTTATGGAAAAATAAAGTCTTGTCAAACAATTTGATGAAGGTAACTACACAGATATAAGACTTGTAGAAGATGCTTGAATTAGTACCTTACTATAGCCTGTTTAAAGCATTATTAGCACTGTGTAAATAGTTTATGGGGAGGGTGGAGAACGGGGGTAATACCTGCATGTGGTAGCATGTGCCTCTTTCCTGCCTGATGTAGGTGTTGCTAACTGTGGAGTCAGGCTAGCAAACGTCAGGTGAAACAACCAGGGAAGGAGACCAGAAACAGTGTATCACCAGAGGACCACAGCAAGAAAACAGAAAGAAACAGGAATGAAATCCTGAAGGCAGTGGCAGTTAGTCCCACTAACTTCAATGGGGAGAGATTTTCATATTAGGTTTGTAAAGAAACCAACACCTAGGAAATTTCTGCTGAGTTTGTCTTCAAGTACAATATGTATTATGAGACATTATGAGACATCTCCACCTGGATGGAGACCAAAGTGTGCTAAAATCTGAAGTTCAGTCCAGAGTAATGGACGGGTTCAAGTCCATTACAGACACAGTGTTTGGAGGATTTGTGGCAAAATGTAAAGATTGATGCCTTAAAGTTATAACAGGAGATCTGAATTACAGTACATTCCAAGTCATACTGAACAAGTCTAGTCCCAACAGATTTTGTGCATGTACATCACAACACAGATGCTTTCATGTCTCAAGTCTCTTGGGAACACTATATGTTTTGTCTGCTTTGTTTCTTAATGATTTGCAAATTTTTAAAACTTGGCTATGTTGCTACTCTGCTTGTGGGTTCAAGAAAAGACAAGAATCCATAAACCTTTGATCCACATGGTACAAATGTACTAGGGAAAAAGAAAACACAGTACTGTCAACAGGAAGATATACTGGTTGGTTTATATGAATGGGGATAATTAGCTCCAAGAAATGTGATATGGGAATTGTTTTGGTTGGTTTTATTTTTTCTTCCTAGAAATTTTTTTCTTTGCAAAACTTTTTTTTTTGTGAAATAATTTAGAGAACATTTTATATCAGATTAAATCCCAAAGATACATTTTCTGGTCTTACCATAAAACAAAGGTATTGAGTTTCATGGCTAGCTGCAGGAAAGAATCTTTTTTTTAAATGTCACTAATGCTTTTATTAGCCATAAGTTTAATAATTTAAAATTAGATCTCTTAACAACTAATCTCACTATAAGGAACTCAGCCTGCCAACAAGAGAAACAGATAAATTGCACTCACTAGCATCTCTATTTTAACAGAGAAGTTTATGCAGAAGAACATGCTACTGTGCAACAGGCAGCTACTTATCTGGCTGGCCCAGCTGAAGGGCAGTAAGTGACTATTAGAGGATTGCAATTTTCCTTCACCCCATATAGCTGGCTTCAAATTTAATCTTAAATAAAAACTGGGGCTCTGGCTCAAGCCAGTTGTCTTGACTTCCTCTCTAGTTGATGGAAAGAGGTCCTTCTGCATGGCAACTGATCTCATTAATATTAGCCATCTATCTTTGGTGGAGTGACACATCTTGATCACTTATGACTATAGAGGAAACCTCAATGAGCAGCTTAGACTGGAACTCAAACCTTTGACAGTGTCTTGATTTAACACTGGGCTGGCAATTAAATGAATGACAGATTGCTCTCTGTTAACCCTCCTCCCTCACCTTATCTGGAAAAGAGAGGGAATAAAGGACAGATACTCTTACAGGTTGGAAACTAAACTACATGGCTTTAATGAGACAGTAGTGATAAAAAGGAAAAGTTAAAATATATACAAATATTCAGAAAACCACTATCATGCTCTCCTCCCACCCCCAATAATGCTCACATCACAACTGAGGCTGCAGGGCAGGACCTGGAAAAGTCCTGGACTAGACTCCTGGAGTCAGTGGCAGATAGGAGCTGGGCTGCAGGAATGCAGGGACTGGGATCGAAGGCAGATGAATGGATGGAATCCTCCCAGGATGCTGGCTATGGATGAAGAGAGTGAGCCCCTTGTGATCCCTCAAATTTATATCCAGTATGACATGGATGGGATGGGATACTTCGTTTGATTAACCTTGCTCACCTGTCTGGTCTGCTCCTCCCCAGTGGAGGGTCTCAGGTGTGAGCCCTTTACTCACTTCTGGTTTCAGAGCATGAGATGTTTTGTAGCTCCAAGTAGTGGCCTTGGTTCTGCATACCATTCTCTCTCCATAATTAATCCTTCAGGCAGACACTGACTGAAAAACACACTGTTAATTTCAGCAACTGCAGTTAGAAGAGACTTAACTGAAAAGTAAAATCACAAAAAGAAAAT
Source organism: Chaetura pelagica (assembly GCF_000747805.2). Classification (NCBI taxonomy): domain Eukaryota; kingdom Metazoa; phylum Chordata; class Aves; order Apodiformes; family Apodidae; genus Chaetura; species Chaetura pelagica. The sequence continues at coordinate 1,006,244 of NW_009951855.1, read as the reverse complement.
TAGTTCTATCCTGGCTCAAACCAGGACAGACAGTCAACAGCAGGTGAGATTAATTATAACAGCTGGTACAACTGATACATATATTCAAAGCCAAAGTACAACTGTGGCCATTAATTTATTCACATGGGTCAGGTTTCAAAAATCCAGATAAGCACTTTAGATTTAACTAAAGCTTTATAAATATCCATTTCATATTTGAGTCAAATGTAGCTATAAACTGAAATACGAGAACCCTATAGGTATATTAGAGAGCAGTGTTATGAAAATCGCTAGCTGAGAGGGCAAAACAAGGGGGTTGTTTTATAGCTTTCCCTTGACTCAAGGGAGGTATGGAGAAAGCTTGCAGTTTGCATTTTGCCTACAGCCCTCACCAAGAAAATGGGAGAATGGTTGTTCTCAGCTGTTCAACTTTGGTGCAGGGTCTGTGCGAACTATAATTTTGAAAGTAATTTTGATAATCGCTGTAACTACAAAAGTTTACACACAGAACCTTAATTTTGTCCACATAGAGCTGTGCCAGTAATGGCACCATTCATCATTTTCTGTTAAAACAGTAACAGGTGTTAATCTCCAGCCAGAAATGGGTGCAATCTGAGTGAGCAATGAGCAAAGTGCCAAAAAAGAAAAATCACCATCAAAGCTCTTTGTCACAGAAAAACAATTTATAGTAATATTTCTGTAACTGGACTCATCTGAAGAGTGAAGAATTGTTTGACTTTCCAGTGATGAGGATTTTTAATGAACTCAATTTTTCTCTTCCACCTTGATTAGCTTTCTGTGGGAAGATCCCTTTTAGCCCTGTGCAGTGCAGTTTGGAGTAACAGACACCCAGCTGCTGTGGTCTTGTCGGTCCTCCCACTTACAGAAAAGTAACTTATTTTTTTTTCTTTTATCTTTTTTGATATGATGTTAAACCATTATGTTTTCAAACATAATGAAAAACAGCACAGAGTAGAATTTAAGTTCAAGACTAACTCCACTTTTGATATTTTCCTAGTTTTAACAGCTACCTTGCAAAATGTTTAAATGCCTTGCACATCCTGTTCTCCCAGACACAGGCTGTCCTCCCAGGGTTCTGGATGTTACATGGGAGATACCCTTGGCACTGTATTGCTGGGTCTTCTTCTCACTGCCATGCAATGCTTCCAGAGCAAGACAGGCAAAATCTCCTGTGTGTTTTGATTGTGTAAACTAGTTCATTCAGCAGTACTCTCTCTACAGTGCTAATTTTAACCATGTAGCAAAGCATTTCCAAGTAAGTGTATGCACAGCTAGTGTACTGAATGGTTATTTCACACTATGTATTTGAGAGTTCAAAAGGTGATACCAGGTGCATCTGCATGGCTTTGCCTACATAAATGTGTATGTGTGTGCTGCCCAATGGCCACACTGTTGTTACCAAAAATGCTTCTAAGTCTGTGCAGCCAATAGTCATTTTGATTCAAAATGCAGCCCACAATCCTGATCTTGTCTGTCATACGGCACATGCTGCAAGAGCATTTGGGAAAGAACAACCTCTGTTGCATGCTCTGCCTCTTGCTCCAGCCAATGAAGGTACTTAGAGCCCTGTCTGGAGAAGCTGAGTCAAGTGAATCCAAGCACAATACATGCTCATTCAGAAAGATGAGAAGAAATGGTGGAGAGAGTTTTGCTGGCAGAAAAGGCACATCAGACGAGTCAGCTTCTGGGAAGCTTCATACTTCTAAGAAAGAATCTAGTCCTAGAGGGCTTGGTGGGAAAAAAAAAAAAAAAAAAAAAAGAGCATGATAAGAAAGACTAAAATGGTTTTTCATACACAATTTGTCACAAGTCAATCTTGACATATTTCACAATAGAAGATCTTTCTTCCTCTTACAAAAGAAGAAAATTAGTCACAGTGAAGGGATATGAATTTTCTCTTAATATTATGTGCTTTCTAAACATGATCAGAAATCAGAACTTCCAACTCAATAACTATTCTGGAATCAAAACCAAATTATGGCAAGGCATAAAAATTAGCTGAAACTTTAATACTGACATGAGATCAAAACCTGCAAATCATTGTACCTTACAGCCAGTGAAATATTCTATTTGGAGTACTCTTCAACTTTGTGTTATGTGTTAGATATAATTAGTAAGATGGTATAAAAATTAAATAAGATTAATTTAAAAGGTGAAACATTTCTCATTGCAACATATTTCTTATAAACAAAATTAAATTAACAGTGTAGGTTTTTCTCCATTGAAATTTTTGTTTATAATAGCACATTTCTGCAAAACACTTCAACTGTGAAATTTTTTTCATAGAGAAAGGCTCAGTTTAAACTTCATCTTATGTTTGGTGTGTGTTGATATAATACTGGGTGAGTTTTATGTTGTGGAATTACTGTCATGTTCAGTGACATCAGCATAGACCATGCCATTAATCTACGGGTTCACCGCTCAACCACATGTTTAGCTTTCTGGGTTGAAGGGTTGGAGAAATGTATTCATGTTGCTAACATAGGATGAATGGAGACCGAGGCTGCTGAAGCAGAAGTGCTGTTTGGAAAAGATGTGTTATTTACATTATACACAAATACTGTCTGATACACAGAGATATGAATGAATTCCTGGTATTCATCTGATATAAATACACAATGTTTAGATATTGTGAGCTCTTTATGTGCCTGAAAAATTCAGATTCTGTAAGACAAAATTTTGAGTCATGATTGTACACAAATGCTGTAACCAAACAGAGTGCTTTGAAGAACAGATTTTGTCCTAAATGGCAAAAGGAAAATGGCTATTAACAGAGGAGCTATAATTTACCTGAAACAGAGAGCCCCTGGTGCTGGAGAGAACAGGGAATACAGGGCTAAAAGTTGGCAGCTTTTTTATCAGCAAATGAGTTAGGGACATAAGATATCTAAGCATATAATTACATTACCTTAATTCCCAAACTACAGGCTGCTAGTGCACGCGAATCTCTTGGGGACTCAGGAAGGAATTGTGTGGATTTTCCAACTGCAGGATAAAAAAGCTGACATAGTCAGAATGATAACATTTGAAAAAAATTAAAACTATGGCATTCAGTTTGTGGAGACTGATGGAAAATGTAAAAAAGAAAGAAACATTAAGGTGGAAACACATTTTTGGAGCATAGGTGAGTTAATAAATAAATCCAGTTCTATCAATTTGTAGTAATGCACAACTCCTAGTCATAGCTAGGGAGTATCTTCAACACACCTAGGGATACAATTTGGCTTATTACTAGCAATTAAGCTAGGAATACACGTCCTACATGTTTCAAATACTGAGACCTCACTGTATTGAAAAGCAGAGGCAGTTTTCAAATGTCAGTTAAACCCAGCCTCTGGACTGGGTTGCTTCTGGGGTGAAGAGCTGAGGCTCCTTCGGTTTCAGTCATGCCTACGTGGAGCAGCTGGCGTGTCTGATCTTCATGCACGGTCTCCCCTTGATTTCACTGGATTTGGGATCAGCTACAGAGAGCACACATTTAAATAATGAACCAGCCTCATTTGAAATTTCTGGGTTTGAGAAAGACCAGCAGCTAAGCAGCGCACCCAGAAACTTGAGCAGGAAATGAAACTTTGCAGCACAGAGAAAAGAATGTGCATGGGTTCTGTTTTTCATATGAATATGTTTAGATATTGTAGATATTTCTTCACCTTTCTGGCTAATAGTTACAGATTAATCAATGAATGAAGGCTTTGCCAAGTGAGTCACTTGTTGTTTTGTCGTTGTTGGGTTTTTAAAAATTTATTTACACATATTGAATAGGAACTCTGAACTTTAAAATCAAACCACATCTTTCTTTAATCATAGATTTCATTTTAAATCTGTTATCAATACTTTAAAAGAAGAACCAAAAAAAAAAAAAAGAGTTTCTTACTCTGTCTGTAAAAATAATTAAATGCAAATAACAGAAATCACAGTGCTGGCGAAACCTGGGAAATTTAAATGTAAATTCCAGATTCCTTGTCAAGAAAAGAAACAACAACAACAACGAAGATAGTAAGAAAGTGTAATTTCTCATCTTTTTCAAATACTTTATTAATATAAATGGCCAGGTAGGAAAAAGGTGCATTTAGATTGGAAACATAATAGGATATGCACTTCAACTTGTAGCTACATAATTATTTTTATTAAAGGAGCTTTAATACCTGTAATTTTAGCTGTTTATTTCACAATTTGCATATTTTTTCTTATGCCTTTTACCTACTGAATTTATTCTGCCAATTATTTTTGTTAATAATAGGTTTCTACGCACAGGTACATGAAATAAATTATGTTTGGAATGTGAGCTCTCATTATACAAAAAGTTTTGATCTCTTTGGCTTTAGAGATAACTTTCCAAACATAAATTGCTTCAGTAATTAGTTTTCCTGAATATACTATCTATTATTGTAGAAATATGTGGGAAGCACTTATTGTCTGAAACACAATGTATGCAGAGTTCTAGGATAAACAGAACTATTTAGTTCAACAACAACAACAAAAAAACAACAACCCCCCCCAAAAAAAAAACAACAAACAAACCAAACAAGACTAGAGTGACATTTTAAAGTTATGAAGATTTTTTACTTACTCATATTTTAATGCTGTCCTTGTTTTGTATGGTTCCTTAAGTCATCTTTAAATTAAAAAGAATTAAACATATTTCTTCATGCTATTGTGGCTTAGCTTCTCAAATTGGGTAGCTCTAATTCAACCACAACAGTACTGACTGTCCTCTTTTTTGTCTTAGGACATAAATTTAATTTTACTTCATTTCTCATTTTATCATTTGCAGCTCTTCAGAGGATCTGAAAGTCATAAAATTAAACATATAATTATCTGCATTATACTCTGATTAATTTTCAAATTATTAATTACCAAATGTACATGCCCTAGATATGGAACCCAGTTTTTCTTTTTTATTGTAATCACTTCACCATTGTTTTCAACTGAGTGAATTTTAAAGCTGAGCTAGAAGCAGCCATGTGCACATAGCTGGTTGCAGCAGCACAGGGGAGTCTGGCTGCCCATAGGGCAGTAAAAAGTTGCAGAGCCCCACATGGAAACTTTGCTGTATCTCAGTGTTGTAAAAAAAATAATCAATAAACTGAGATAGAATTACAGGGAATTTGGTGATACAAAGAATGAGGAGTTCACTAGAGTAAGAAATTTGGGATGAAATATGGAGTAATGCTGAGGTCCCTTGCTGAGCCTTTTTGAATTGAGAAATGAACCCACAGAAATCCATGGTAACCCTTCTACAGCCTTGTGTGGATTTCATCTTCTATAGGCACAAATATCCTACAAATATTTTTGTCTGTGAGGAGAGAAAAGAAAAAAGAAATACAAGTATTTCTAGCACATATAGTGAATGGATTAATAGTATTAAATCCTTCAGAATATAGTAAAATCCTGTATTTTTTTTGTAATAGTGCAATTGTGTTGATATGTACACTAAGCCATTTCTTACACTTTTTTTTTTTAATCCTGCATGATGACATCACCTAATGATGCATCACTCTCAGGGAGTTTGTGCAGAAACTTAATGTTTACACTAACAGTGTAATTTAAGAAAGCATCTTATGTAAATCCTTGAGTCTCCTAGGGTCTAGGAATGAAATGTAACGCTAATTTGATTTAGTAATTTGTTCTTTCTCCCCAGAAACACACAATTACTGCTTTTGAAAGACTTTTCTTCTTTTTCCATCATGCTAGGACTTAATTGAAAGTTGAGCCAGCAGCAAAGCCCGGGCTGGCAATGTAGCAGATCTCTGCTACTCTCAGCCTGTTACCAGCCAGAACAGACAGTGCTGGGAGTTTTATTTCTCAAAACGGAATGTTCATTATCTCTTTTTTTTTTTTTTCCCCTTACAAAAAATGGAAACAAAATAAGTCTTCTTTAAATTCTGTAATAATCTAAACGTGAAATGTGAGCTGAAAATAACCTGCCTCTCTGTGTGTCTGGAAGAGAGAGGACTTGTAGCTGTGTGCAAGTCTGTTCGTGGGAGAGAAGCAAGGACACTGTGTGTTTGTGTGTGTGTGTGTCTGTGTATACAATAGTGTAGAAATAGTTCATCAAATTAGTGGTTTCCTGTCCTGACCTGTAGATTTTTTTTCTTCCATGAAAGGAAATGAAAATAATTGATCTGACCTCCATCAGCACATAAAAGAGATTGTCAGCAATTTGTTTTCTGCAGGGCTGCTTAAATATATGGTGATGTAGCAAGCAGAAAAGATCACCCACAAATTCTGCAGCAATCACAAGTACAAGGTAGGCACACCCCAGGGACTGATACCTTCCGTCATTTGCAAAGTATGACTTCCTTTTCTTTCTTTCTCTCTCCCTCTTTCTTCTCCTTTAAGGATACACTATGTCCCTCCAGGTTCTGCAGTCTGGATTTGATTAAATAATTATAAACTTCAAGCAGCAGATCTATCATTTGCATTCCTGAACATGCCAACATGTGCCTTTTGTGGGGATGCCAGCCAATACCAAAGCTTCTCTCATGATTGTCATTGAAAATACAGTGGTTCAATGTTTGTGCTATTTCCTGGATTTTGGTGATATAATGTTGCCCAGCAATTTGCTGTCAGTGCCAACAACACTAAAGAACTTCATAATAAATCCTTTCTATATTTACTCAGTCCACCACTCTGTCACTGAAATTAGCATTTTACGATCTTATGCTCCAAAGCACCTATTTTCTCTTTTAACTCCATGCTATTATGAATCCTAGCAGAAAATCCATCAAAGCATGGTTTGCTCCAGCTTCTCTGTATAGCGATTGCTGTCAGTCATGTTTGTTTTCCAAAAGGATGTGGCGCTTATAGCCTCATGGTAGACGATGGTAAAGATAAACCAAAATAACAACTAAGACAGGGTGTTTAGAGATGTTACAAAGAGACTGGTTTAAAATGTCAGATGTCACCACTTTATGCAGGCTAAAGTACAGAAGACAAAATTTACAAAGATGCCACAAAGTAACAGGACCAGATCCTGCTCTGAAGTCCAGATGGGCCAACTCTATTCATCTGAGTGACAGGCAGAGTGAAGAGAAAAGGCTTGTCTCCACTGAATGAAAATATCACACTAATGGAAGAAAACAATAAGCAGTGCAGGGGCTTCAGCAAAGAGTTGTTCTCAGGGATACTCCAGCCAAATCATAATGGAAACTGTGGAACCATCAGGATTCAAATATGGTTGTATCTGGGTAACCTAGCCCTTTGCTTTAAATGGTGTGGAAGAGAATAAAACAGTGCTTTTTGCATTGAAATCCTCAGAGGGACACTCCTGCGAACCCTGAGATTGAGGTCCTGTCCAGGTGGTCAGTATGGGGCCAAATTCCCCTCATTTGTGGTGTTATCAATGGATGGTGACACTGCAGGCTCTACCTGCTGGGAAAAGGAATAGGTATGGTCTGAGCAGGGGAGCAGCTGGTATTAAAAAGATAGAGGGGAGAAGCAAGGATTTTCTAGGAAAAGGAAGAATAGGTTTGTTATAAAGCAGAGAGAGCAGAGGGAGATAGTTTTTGCTTTTGCAGTGGGGAAAGAGAAAGCAATGCTTTCTGAAAAGAGGATGATGACTGGAGAAGAAACTTGTGAAGAGACACAGTTTTATTTGTTGATTGTTGAAATAAGCAGAAGTTGGAATTTTCCAACTAATAGGAAATGCATCATTGTTATCCTCTGATAATTCCCAAGAAGCTCAACGATTTTGCTGAATATTTGGAGATAGAGTAAGTCTGCAAAAAAAAACCCTCATTCCCCAGAAAGGAGTATTTTGGAAATGTGCACGTGTGCACGCGTGGAGTCACAAGGCTGGGAAGGAAACTGCTCTGTAATCTTAGCCCTCATGGCAAAAGCAGCTCCCACAGCACTGTGATGTGGGTGCACATAAACTGAGTTACAAGCCTCCACAGACACAACCTATCGTTATGAAAATCTCACAGCAGAAGGCATTTCAGCCGTCCTGCCGTGCCCCCTTGCAGTGGTTCCAGTGCCACGGCTGCACCAGTGTGAGCCTCAGGGCCACTGCATGGGCTCACGTGGCCACGATGAGCTTTGTAGGATCCGTTTGAGCATTCTCATTAACCACAGGACATTTTCAATAACAAGGATACTTGCAAACAAAATAAGATGTTTCATGGCCAGAAAAATCCTATCTGATTTATTGGAATAAAATGTAGAGTTATTTGGCTCCGCAGCTCTTGGTGCCTACAGACCTCCCTCTTTTGGTGTGAGACCCACGGGATTTGCAGCAGGATATCTGCCACCAGAGGACACTCTTATTTCTCCAGGAAAACTGCTCTGGGCAGCAGAGAAACATGAACAGGCAAGTAAGCCGAGGGGCTTATAAAGCTGAAAACCAACCCTATCTTCAGGTCAGACCAAGAACAATTTTGTAAACAACTTCCAGAGCGTAATCTACATTTTGCTTTTCATGAGACAGGCTACAAAACAGGATTTTCTTATATTGGGCTATACACCCGTGGACTAAGCCACCTATTAAGCTATTTGCTTAAGCATGATATTGAGACAGGCACATTTGGTTACATGGAGAAAATGTTTCAGCTGGTTGAATTGTTGGGGCAGTAATCTAACTTTTTCTGTTCTGGAGTTTTGTCCTATACATGCAGCAGTAATGCTTTCCACAACCTTGTTTTAATCCCCCACAGGTGACAGAAGGATGTAGAAAACATTAATAAACACAGAAAACTAAAATGTTCATGCAATGCAGCTTGCATAGCTGACTGTGTAGCTGTGCAAGTAGTTAGCTAGATGTCAAGCATCATACCTGCATTAGGTAAAAACATGGGGCCAGGTACACAAGTGCCCAGTTTATGCCTCTACTGAGGCCTCTTACCCCCATAGAGGCATTCAAACTTCAAGAAACTCTGGGAACTCAGCATACAAAACAATAAAATGCAACCAAAAAAAAAATTCCAAACAACAAAAACCACCTTTTTTTCTGTTTCATATTTTTCTGTTCTAAATGTAGCATTCCAGTTCTTTCCTGGTTTAAATCTGTTGAATCTGTGCCTCAGTGCTAGAATTTGCATGGAAATGCAGTCTGGTGGCTGAGCTCTGCGTCAGCTCCTTCCTGTCAGCGCTGAGGACACAGGTACAGAAAGGAGGAACACGGGCTCCTGCATCTGCTTACAAACAACCCGAGTGAATGGGCTGGCACAGCTTCCAGCTCATCAGAGCAATGCCACTGAACTGAGCAATGAGCCCACACATTTTATGAGTTTAAGCAGTAAGCAGAGACTGAGCCCTAATTCTCTAGACTTGTGGTGTGACCAGAAACCGCCTCTTTTTCTGCTTCTGATTTTCCTCAGTAGTAAGGAAAACTGAGCTACAAGAACAATATTTCACTAACAATTTATTCTAAAAGTATTCTAACAAAAACATCCTGAAACTAACATTCAGCTACTTCCTTTTGTGAATTCTTTTTTGTTCTGCGTTTTAAGATGGTGGCTTGAAACAGTGGCTTTAATCTTAAAGAGCATAAAGCAGAGTAAAATTATTTTTGAAAAAAAAAAAAAAAGGTTTTGTCATCCGACTTACAATTAAATTACTGGCTCAATTAGTTACTGAATTTGTAGTCATCCTTCCCTCAATTTGTCATTAAATGACAGGGAAAATATCTATTCTGGGCTTTAAAAAAATCTGAATATAAGGAATTGGGAAAAAAAAATTGTAGGCAACTTCTCAGAGCCTCTGAGATACTGGGGCAAATATCAATACTGTTTTAATTTATTTTGTCGGCTTCCATCTGTGCACACTGCACTGTTGGTTTGTTGCAATGCTTGATTTGTTATTTTATATCTCTATGTATGAAGGTCACTTACTCTACTTATGTTTTCACTTATGGGACCTCATTCGTTTCACAAACCACTACTGCTAGGATGATAGAAAAGTCTGTTGAAAGATATGAAATCCCTGTGATACAATGGTGGCTGTGATTACCCTCATGCTGTGACCACTGGGAGGAAATTTCCCTGGGTTGATCTTGCACACTGTGCTCCTGGATTGACATCCTTGGTAGATTAGCAGCAATACAGGTTGCATTCCACCAATTGTCAACAGTGTGCAGATATACTTTTAAGTTATGGGATTTCTCACTCCATCACCTTTGATGACACTCAAGAATTCCTATGCCTAGCAAAGCATTTTAGGTGTGCTAAAAGAGTAAAATTATTTTTTAAAAAAAAAAAAAAAAGGTTTTGTCATCCGACTTACAATTAAATTACTGGCTCAATTAGTTACTGAATTTGTAGTCATCCTTCCCTCAATTTGTCATTAAATGACAGGGAAAATATCTATTCTGGGCTTTAAAAAAATCTGAATATAAGGAATTGGGAAAAAAAAATTGTAGGCAACTTCTCAGAGCCTCTGAGATACTGGGGCAAATATCAATACTGTTTTAATTTATTTTGTCGGCTTCCATCTGTGCACACTGCACTGTTGGTTTGTTGCAATGCTTGATTTGTTATTTTATATCTCTATGTATGAAGGTCACTTACTCTACTTATGTTTTCACTTATGGGACCTCATTCGTTTCACAAACCACTACTGCTAGGATGATAGAAAAGTCTGTTGAAAGATATGAAATCCCTGTGATACAATGGTGGCTGTGATTACCCTCATGCTGTGACCACTGGGAGGAAATTTCCCTGGGTTGATCTTGCACACTGTGCTCCTGGATTGACATCCTTGGTAGATTAGCAGCAATACAGGTTGCATTCCACCAATTGTCAACAGTGTGCAAATATACTTTTAAGTTATGGGATTTCTCACTCCATCACCTTTGATGACACTCAAGAATTCCTATGCCTAGCAAAGCATTTTAGGTGTGCTAAAAAAGGAAGTAATGGCACCAATAGGCATTAGCTTCAGCCCATTTCAGGCTTTGGGAATTTGATCTTTCTCATGCAAGTCTCTGCCACATAACAGCCAGAAGCCACGTTGCTACCACACGCTGCCCCTAGCTTAGCACAGTACAATCTGGTATGAGTCCACTCATATGGCTCAGTTATGTCACCCAAGGACACATGGGCAGAGGAGTGTTTCCTGTTTCTTAACTATAATCACTGTGTCTACCTTCACTAAACTATCCATAAAGCCAATTACTATATCCCCATTTTCCACTTCTACAGCCTCCTGAATGCCCATGTTCATACTGCCCTATTGAACATGGTATGACTTTCTAGTCTGATCCTTCAAGTCTCTTCTTCCAAATTGCTCCTACCACAATAACTAGACAGACTCCAAGAAGCCAATTAGGCAACTGTTATTGCAAAAATGTAGTCATCCTCCTAAGACTATATCTTACCTTGTGTATTAATAGGCAGAAAGTGATGCACGTTCTTTTCCACTTACATCCTAGTCCTTGGCCATGTCAGTCAGCTCACATCTTAAAGTGGAGCAGAGACGCATTTAAGGCCCTGAACTTTGTTTTTTCCAGTTGTTCTCCTGAGGACTTAGTGCTCTACTGATATTTTTCAAAAAAGGGTTTAAACTAAATGCAAGATCAGACAGGATTTTTTTTCCTAGTGTCATGCAAGAGTCTGCTTGACATAAGGAATTACTTCTGCTATGATCATCATTAAATAATATTGCTGCAAGCAAAAAATTACATTGTGCAAACTAAAAACAAAACAAGCCCTTTCAATCCCTTAGAGTTCTTCCCACAATGTTTTCTCCAAATTCATATGCTCACGCTTCAGGAAAGGACTGTAAAAAATCTGGTTTGCTGGGTGGGGTCTTCACTGGAACTGTGCCAGGCCATACATATGGGATTATGCCATGCTTGCTGTTTTTTTAATCAGGTAAAGAGAGGGAAAAGTATGTGGAAGGTGAGAAAAAATGGCATCCTACAAAATAATCAAACTCCTTTCTATCATTAACCTTCCTAAGACAGATAACTGGCTGTAAGAACAAGGCAGCAGTAAATGAAATAGAACACAAAGTATCGAGTCAGTAAAAACACCACATGCAGGAATGAACACAACCTCAGAGCTACCAGAGAGCTCAGTCTTTTTCTGGATTCAGTGCAAAAGTATTTGAAGGAGTAAGTGGAGAAAAATGCAAGTTATGTTGCAATTCATCAATTTATGGGAAAACATCTGTTTTATCACTTTGTGCTATATTTCCATTGATTTACCTAAAATATTAGTTTAATATCTTTGTCTTTCAACTATGCCAATAAGTACACTGGGATAGGTTACAGATGTGTCACTGTGTAGCCTTGACTCTATTCAAGATACACAGGCCTGCAATAAAGTGGTAGGTGTGGATTCCCTCACCATGTGGCCCTGGAAAATGTTTTCTCTAAATCCACCTAATGCAACAGAAGAGTCTTCTATCTTCAAGTACTCGTGGTCAGTTGGATGTTAGTGCTTGCTGTACGCTTTAACAAGGGCTTTCTAACCTGTTTTTTGCCTGGTTGGGATGAATTTTCAAAGACCTGCTACATAAACTGTTTCAAAGGACATGGCTTATTTTAGGACTATAAGGCTGAAACAAGGTATTAGCTCTTGAAGTCCAGTCACTCAAGACTGCAGCAATGAGTGTCTTACACAGAAGAACCTGGAGAGTATTCATCTACATAGCCCATCTACCATGGCCTGCAGTGGTTTCTCAACATCCAATAGAAAACCCAAGTAAGATTAAAGACCAAAATTACTATGAACTTCATTAAGATAGCAAGAGATAAGTGAATACCTATCACTGAAGACTTATGTCCCTACGATAGCAGAGAGTTTAATGCATCTCCAGGATGTTTTCAGAAATGGCTTGTATACTATACCATGGAAGAGTTCCCAAATGCACAGCCTAGCCAGTCTGAAACAGAAGGGAAAAGTTCCCCCTAACCCCAAATGGGCTGATTTATGCCCCTGCTGAGGGCACCAGTCAAGTACCAGGGAGTCTCATGTGCCTGACTCACCTGTTGGCAGTGACCAGTCTTCAGAGTACTACTGGTTACAGCCAGCAAACCCCAAAACATGTCTGAGAAACCACATAACTCATGAAGATCCTATGTGACCACTGTAAGCATTGCTTGCCCATGAGCTTGGAGACAAGCAGGGTGCTATGCAAGCACGTGACCCTGCACCGGCCTGGCTGCTGAGGAGGAGGCACCTCTCTCCAAGAGGCAGGCATGTAGGTAGGCAGGGCTGAAACACAGCGTGGCAGTAATTTGGGATGACAGAGGAGACATTGCAGGTTACTCCCTCCAGCACACATCGGAGCTTTGTTTTGTCTAACTCATGTAATATTCTGGGGCTCAGTGCTCTCTCCTCAAACTCTGGAAGGAAGCATGGTGGGAAAAGAAAAGGTAGCAAGAAGGAACAAAACCACTACTATACTCACACTGCCCCAACGCAGAGGCCCAGCCACATTTGGGACTGATTTAGAAAACTATTTGGCAGCATTCGTGGAAAAAAGGAAGCTCAAATGACACCTTTCTCTAATCTACATGATTTCTACAAGTTAAATGTGAAATACCCCAATCAACCACAGTGATAACCCTTCTGCTGCTGCGCTCACATTGTCTACTTTTGGTGCTTACCCATGTGGTTGTACACATCCACATCTTGTGCTTGTCAGTTGGTAGGGCCTCAAAAGTTTCACAGTGGGTACGAAAATCCTCTCCAGAAAATGTGAGCCTTTAGCAATAAGTGTGCCATTTCAGTTACTTCAGGAGGTCCTTTAGTGGTAGTCAGTGGCACCACTCCCTTGCCATAGGCACCTAAAAAATAATTGGGCTAGAAAACAGACATCAGGCTTGGCACCTGAGTTAGAGTTAAAGCATCGCTAAGCTCTTTGGTAAGACTGAGCAGAAGAACAGCAGTGGAAATGAGACAGTTCCTTGAGATGCTCCTTGAAGATCATTCCTTCAGTCATGTTGTGATAACTTCAAATGAGTGAATATTCTCAAAAACAAGTGTTCTGATATTGAAAGAACACAGGACAGAGAGGTGTTACTCTCCCAATACAGGACAGTGTCTTAGCCTGTGTGTTTGAATTAAAGCTGAAAGAGTTTAAGAAAAGAGTCCTGTAATGTGCATATCTCCCTGGTGAGTTTATACATGCTCTAACAGCTCTAATAAAAACATACGATGAAGGTAAATTAGGGCAGATGACTGCTTCTGTCAACACTGAGCAAACAGCATCTTTAAGGTTTATGTGTGACTTAGAATTCAAGAATGCAGACTTTGTTTCTCGTTGATGGGCTTGTTAAAGAAAAGACTTTGATAGTTCCAGAGGAAAAAGAAATTATACAGAAATGTGAAGAGATTAAAGCAAAGAAAGAAACTTGACATCAGACGGGAGCTTGTTTGATTAGGTCACCCCATAGACTAGAAATAATTAAAAATAAAGAAGACAGATGGAGGATGTCAGGTGCTTAAAACAACATCTCGAGACTACCACTTGTGCTCGTGTGAGCCAAGACTTCAGGCTTCACAGATGTCAAACGTGTCTTTTGGCTGAGGATCTCAGGAGGATGAGGAGAGGCACCAGAATGTAGTGTGAGCAAAATGGAGATTGTGCAAGTCTGACAGCAATAAGGAACATTTGCTGCTATTAACAAGCAGCAAAGGAGCTTTCCCATCTCTGTCCTGGGGCAGGCAGACAAGCTTGTCTCTAGTCTGGTTCCCTGTCTTTTGCTCCTCACCTGCTGCTGCTGCTGGCTCAGTCTGCTTCTGAATTCATGAAGTGGCTGCTGGCCTTAAGGAGCAACTTGTTGGAGTCCCAGGGGAACTGCTCATGCCTGGCCGGTGGCTGCAGCAGCAATGCCAGCAGCCTGGCAGGTGGTGGCAGATCAAAAAGAAAAACTCCCACAGGGCTTCTGGGGATTTCCTCACTAATATGCTGATACATACATTAGTTGACTGACTGACACTGCCTAAATATTTGTCCTTTACTGCTATATTTGGCCATGATTTTATAGCAACTTTGGTGGTTTGTGACTTAGCCTATTTTATGCATGAGCTCCTTTGACTTTTGCTTGCTACCCATTTGCTAATCACCACTGCAGGATTAGAAAGGTTGACATCAGGCCATTTCACCTGAGTTTTCTCCTTCTCAGTGAGAAACTAATGAGTTTTCACCTCCCAGCTAAGTAGTGCAGTCAATAATAGAACATTAACGGACTTTGACAGAAACTAAGGAAATCTGTGCTCATGTATTTCGTTTGCGCAACACTGTTTTAGTCCAGAAGCAAGAAGGAGTTCTCAGCATCTGGATCTCTCTCCAGAAGGTTTATGCATGTTTGCTAAATTTCCACTGAACAGGGAAGCCTGGAAAGGGCACAGATAAGCTACTTTTTCCAAGCCAGCACCAGGTTCAGCTGCAGCCAGAGCCAAGACTTGCTCCCAAAAAGACCAAGATGGACAAAGAGTGTTAGAGGGCAACAAGCCAGAAATAGCTGTCTTCTCACTGTAGTCACTTAGAACCTCAATGCTTAACCAGGAGAGACAAACAGGTAGCATGACTGTTCAAGTGATCCTGGAAACACACATTATTTAAGTATCTTCTCCAATCTCACATTGTTCAGACCAGATATTACTTGTCCTACCATATAAGATTAAGTAGGCAACTTCCCTTTCTTTAAAGTCACCTGGATAAAATAATGCATTTTATTTAACTGCAGTGATAAATACATATGGTTTAAGAATTCAATTACATTTAAGATCTTCTCTAAAATAAAGCTAGAACAGCTGGCTGCCAGATTCTCAGAGTGCTTCAACTTGGTCAGGAGCATCCAGCATATTTTAAAACCATCTCTTGACCCTACAGAGAAGGTCAATGTTTCTCCTGGCAGCCCACTAGTTATTTTTAAGTGTCTTGATTTTTTTCTGTGGCGTAACGCAATTTTACTCATTATCACTACAGATGTCAGACCAAGACTAGCAAGATTACAGCAGTAGCTGGAGCATATGGTTGAGTCATATGAATAATAATCATAAATCCTTTTTGACAGTGTCCCATTATTACATCCTGATCATGTCCCCTTGGAATCTCTTGTTTAGTGTAGTGTTTAAGTCATTATAAAGTATCTCTGGAGGTCTAGATTTATAGAGATCTCTACTGGTGAAACACAGTATTAGCAGTATGTTTATACAAACATAAAACATGTGAATATTATATACCAATATATCTACAGGTAATCTTTATGGATACATACAGGAGAAGCAACTAATGATTGGCAGTCACTAAAAGAAATGCTTCTGATGACATTTTAAAATCACAGAGTAAGTCAGGATAACAGAGACATTGTCTGAACAGATGCTGCTGAAAAAAAGAAATCAAAGTGTATGGGTATAAAGAAAAGTGAAAAGAAACTGTCTATATAGTTTTAAATTGTAACATTTTTCTAGCTTTTACATTTCATTTTGAGAGGAAGACAAGTGGAACAGGCTGTGAAGGTAGCAATAAGAGTAAGTTTCCTCACATCTCAATGAACAATATGTGCTCTTTTCAAAAGACTTTACCATTAGAGGCTGCCAATTTCTAGGCCATTTGCAAAAGGCAGTAGAGATGGGGTCACAAAATCCCTGGGTATAAGAAGTCCAAATTATGGGGAGGTTTGGGTTTCAGATTTGAATACTGATGCTTACTCACTGTAGGCACAAGGACCTGACAAAATATGCTAAATGAAGACCCCCAACATTTTTAAAAACCACTCAATCTAAGTATCATAATTACCAAACTCAAGTCACAGTAATGTGGCAAATCCTGAGCAGCTTTCCCAGGGCTGAATTTTTGTGGCAGGAGTCCATGCCACAACTACAGTGAAGAGTCTTCTCTACAAGAAAGACCAGTGGCTAAAACCTCAGCTGCCCCCCAGCACAGGCATGTGCTGCCTGTGCTCAGCACCCACCTGCACCAGTCTTACATGGCCCAGGGGGAAAGACTGCACAGACAGGTTTGGCCCACCCTACAGATGAAGTCGGGTGAGATGGTGGCCTTACCAGAGAGAGAGCTAGCCTACATCTTGATTCAAAAGGGTTTTATTTGGAAAGGATATATTTGTTCTCAGTACAAAAGTGATAAACAGAATAAAATTAATCTAAACACTAAAATATAATAAAAGTCAGTCTCCAGGATTGACCAGCTGTCCTGACTGCAACTGGAAGATAAACCAACTTGCTACAGCTGTGATCACTAAACACATCAAGGCAAAGGCCTGAATGCTTGAAATGATGCAATATATTTGTGTTGCAAAAAACCAGAACTGCTCTTGAACTAAATACAAAAGTGTTGTGGGCTTTTAGTTTCTGGGGGATTTATTGTTGTTGTTGTTGTTTTCTTTTTAATGGAATAGTTAGTATTATTTGGAACTGATTCCCAAGAGTCAGCATGTTTTACTTTTTGTTTCTTGCAGATAAGTGAAATATTCTGGTATTTTCCAATTAAAAGGGCTTTTGAAACTGCTTCCTATTTGAGGAAATGAAGCAGATTGCAATACACAGAAGTTATCCAAGAGGATACTTTAGACAGATGCACCAGAGATGACATCTCTCTTGTCATCAGCAAAAATGATACAGAGCATATTGCTGAGTTATTCAGCAATTTCCAAAGAATCCTCTTTAATGCACAATAAGAAACAGATCCTGGTTGTCTTTTCATGGATGTCAGACTTAAACAAAAACACAGAATGCAGTTGCAGCCATTGGTGTGAAAGGGTACTTTCAAGTACAGGCCTATTAACTGAAACATTCTGCTATAAGATATCAAAAGCCTGTCTAGTTGCCACAAACTGCACAAAGTTATACTCATTTTTCTTAGTGGCAGTAAGTGGTTTTAATGCAAGTAATGGAATTTAAAACCAGAAAGTCCTTATTATAATTCAGAGTGCCCCTTGTCCTTTGATAATGAACACCATATTAGTGCCTAGAAGTAAAACCAAAACCTTAAAACAAGGGATGTTGTTTCAACATTTTTAAGTAAGTGACCAAAACTTTACTACTGGAAGTTGATTACATTTAATTGCATATAGAAAAAAAACTAAACACAAGCTCCAAACACTCAGTCATGCCAGAATTAAGAATAAAATTAAGATGGACTAACATATTACAAATTAGAAAAAAGAAGACAGTGAAAAGATACAAACCCGAATTCTACTAGTCTCTTCTGAAGGCTTTGAATTACTTTTAAGGGGACCACAAAATATGATAAAGTGGAGCAAACCCATTACCTTTTGCTGCATTTGCCACCCTTCAACTTTTTCAGCACAGCTCTATTGAGTTTAGGACCCTTGTCAACCTCTCGGCATTGTTCTGCTCTGGACCACAGAGACACACTAGTCACTGGGAGATGGTCCCGAGAAAATGCTGTCAGGGGTGGCTAAGATGTGCCCACTGCAAATGAAAAGAAGACATTTTCAGTCAGATGAGAACTCCTGCTTTATTTAAAACTAACAGACCATGCTGTTTTCTGTATTATCAGATTACTAGTGTTGCTGATGTCACTAGGAACAAAATTGCTGTAAAATTATAAATTTGTCCAAAGATTGAGAACATATTTTATAATTCTGCAATAAAAATCTAGTGATTTTTTTATATTTTTTTTTTCAGAATTTTTATTTTGTATATAATTGCAAAAATGCTGTGTTTTTATTTCAGGTCATAATGAGTTAACATTTGTTAAGAACTAGGCATTTTGAATACTAAGCATGTTTTTAAAAATTGGAAACTGTGAATACTGATTAGCTTAAGAAATGGAAAATGTGAATACTGACCAACTCAAACTAGTTTCAGATGAAGAGTCTGAGGTAGGATTATTCTTGAAAGTATATTCTCCTTTATTTTGTCTACTTTGCTTATAAATCAGTCAAGAAAAAGTCTATTCAGTCCATCTATTTCCAGATTATTGCAGTATTGCATCATCTCACCAAATGTGAAAACTTCCCCTCACTTTTTTTCTTACTGCGCTCTGGATTGACTTCATCCCCAAAACATTCGTCTCCCAAAAAGCTGTCAACCAAAGGCTGCAGAGGTGCCCAGAAAGACTGGGGTGAAGCTGAAATCCCACTGCAGCAAAACCTCCTCACAGGGAGTGTTACCATGGCCTTCACCACTGTTTTCTAAAGGACTAAAGTTGCTAAGGAGAAACAGTGATTTTGGGAACCAAATCCCATCTGGTTGTGATGAAGTCTCATCTGAATGTTCCCTGGATCATATTTAAGTTTCCCCAAAGCAGTACCCTGCTGTGGAGGATGACAGAGTTACAGGGAATAAATGTCAGTTGCCTCAGGTTATCTGTGTGGCATCACCCTGTGTGACTGCCAGGAGTTAAATCAATGGAGGCTAGTGAGGCAGGAACCAAATGAACACACACCCTCAAAAAAAAAGGAAAAAAAATAAATATCAAAACCAAGAATTTGAAGGGTTCAAGGTAATATGGAAGTGAAAGTCCACCTGGTGCCCTGATGACCGGTCTGGTTCACCCATCAAAGGGCATAAACTTTGCATCAGAGGAGGACTGAAAACTTACACATTTGGCTCCAAGGGAGTAGAGTGTTGGCAGAGGTGCAAGCAAGGTGGAGGAGATCCTAAGGAAGTGCAGGCAAGAGGTGCAGGCAGCAAGGCAACTCTCCTCAGCCAAAGGTGATGGCAGGACCATCTGCCTGCACCAAGTGAGGTCAAGACCAAATTAAATCAGAAGAGAGGATTCCTTTTCCTGTAATGCTCCTCCTGCCTCTGGCAGGTAGATACTGCTACAGTCTGAGGACACTCTTTAAGTCACTTTAACCAGTTGTTCCCTTGGTTGTCAGAAGAAATAGTGCTTGGAGGTGAACCTTTTGTACAAATGTGAGTAGTAGATTATGGGTGACAATCTGGAAAAAATGGTCATAAGAAAGAGGATCAAGAAGCCAAGCTATTGCATCAGCTGTAACTCCAGCAGTGAGAATTGGACACAGCTTGCCATGTAATACCCAAAGCTGTTATATATTTAATGAAACTATGTTTACTGGAAGATAACATTCTTCTGCCACCATCTGGATTAACAAAAATAATGTAAGTCTCTGAAGATTTATAATTAAGCAATAAAGCAATGGTTTTCTATGAATTAAAGGGTGTCTTTGATACTTCAAGCAATATGAAGCTATCTTACCCTGACAAGATTTTTAAGTGCTCACAGAATTTCATTTTGATTCTCAACAGAGGATGTGTACAAGCTCTCTGAGAAGAGTATAGTGTGCACTAGCATTGGGCAATAGGCAATACTATCCCCTGTAAGAAGTAATATTTCTTTAATAGCAGTTGAAATATTTATTGCTAATCAGCTATATGTGGCTTTATACTAACTTGAAAGACGAGCCAACTTTGTACAGACACCACTAAAGGTACGAGACAGCTTTCTTGTCATCAGCAAAATGATATACAGCAAACTTTTAAATAATTCAACTAGCAATACTCAGGGATCACCTTTAAGAAATATGAAACAGAACCCTGAGTCATTCTTTGATGTTAAGATTTTAAAGAGGAAAAATAATGCACTCTGGATAAAGAAGGACATTGCTTTGATAAAATATATTATATTCAGTCCTACATACTTTTTTGGCCATGTAACACTGCTTTCTCTTCACAAGACTATTTTTTTTAGTACTATAGGCACTTCAGAAGAGTAAAAATGTGATGTGTAATTAAGTTGTGACACACAGAAGAGTAGTAAAAGACTAGCCTATATTTCCTGGCCCCAGCCAACTGACAGGGTTAAAAAGGTTAATACCCTGACACAAGACACCAGTGGCTACTGTTATATGGGAAGATCTTTTAATTTTTATGTTACTTGTCATAAGAAAAGGCAAAGAATATCTTAAACTGATTTAAAAATTGGGCCAAGCATCCTTAAACAAACAGGTCAGAAAAAAAATCCAGATCTAATGGAATTATTACTTCTTTTTCTGTGTAGTTTGGAGCTCAGTGCTGGTTGAAAATAATATTCTAAAACTACTTTATTATTGCACATTACACACAGTGGTAACATGTTAGATTTCTGATTTTCTTTTCATGGAGTTTCAGATACTAGATTTGTTTTCATGTACACACCGAGGAATAGGATTGCTTGCACATTCACTTTTTTACTTTTTAATTAAAGAAAAAATTGAATAAATTTTAAACATTAAGGAGCTCAGATTTAAATTAATAATAAATGATAAAAATTAACACTTCTTTACATTTATTGTCCCAAGTTCTGTTTAATTCCATGGGATTTAGGTACATGAATATAAAAAGTCTTGAAGCCACTTAAATCTTCTTAAGCATAAAAACTGCAAATTATTTACACAGAAAGTAGCTTTCTCTTTTTTTAACATTGTGTAACATTAACTTTCCATAAAGTTTGAAAGATGCTAGTAACTACGATTTCCTCTTTGTATGGAATATTCAGTGAAATTTTCACTAGAAGTTTTGAACATTTGGCTTCAGAGACACAGCATTTACAAGGATTCCGTTTCAAAGAGAAATTCCAGCCATTGGCCTGGTAACGATATAGCCTTTATCTCAAAAAAACAGACTAAGAATATTTATGCTTGAGGAAAAGACCTGCCTGTGTAAAGGAATGTTCAGGTTTTCTGTATTCACATTTATAGGATCTCTTGCAAGATACTCTGGAATATATTACTGAAGCTGGAAATAGAACCATCAGAGCTGAACGTGCTTAAACCCTCCTTGCTGCAGAAGCATAATCTAAAATTGAATCTATCCACAGAGTTCTAGAAAAGGTTTTTATGTGGGGTTTTAAAATTATTTTTTAAAGAATTTCTGACATTCACATTATCTGAAGAGAAAAGTTTACATTTGGACAGTATTTTATGAAAGGTATTTTAAGCAGCCAAGCCAAGTTTCTATTTACAAGGGGAAATCTTCGCTACCATGCTAAGCTGGTACAAACTTCCAGTGCATGTTCTTGCACATATTTAAGCACAAGACTTCATGCTGTGACTGAGAACACTACTAACAACAAGCTGGACGCTACACAAACCTGGCACGATGCCTCCCAGAGGGCTGCAGGGTTGTCTGTACATCAGCTGAATGGGATCATCTAACCCTGGTGTGGCACCATCACCCTAGCCAAGAGACACTCCTGACAACAAGGGTGGCTACCTCTCTGGCTATTTACTATTCATGAGTGACATTGTTTCTTTCTCCAATAATAAATTCTCCAATATTTGCCAATCATTATGTTATCCATAAGGGGATTTCCTTCAGGGCTTGGGAGAAAATCTCTAAGGAGCAAAATTAAAAAGAATCCAATCCAAAATTACCAAAAGCTGCAAAGAAAGTGTCCCAGCCCAGAACCAGGGCTAACTTGACCTGGCTGTACCAACATTTACAAATCTGACTCACGAGGGTTAAGCTCAAAAGCCCGCTGAGCAGCGATGCAGGGAACCACAGGCCGCCCTCAGGAACCCGCTGCGCACTGAAGAGACAGCAGCTTCCCGCGCTGGAGGCCCCGCTGGGGCAGCAGGCGCTGGGTGCCCAGGGAGCACAGCCAGGCTTCCCCACCACGGCAGCAGCTCCAGGGGCTGGGGGAGAGGCGAAGGGGACAGCAGGGGTGGTGGGGCTGCCGGCCCCGTTTGCGTAATATTTATCTCGGTTACGAAATCTGCCAGATTCAAGTGCTTGGGATCCGTGGCAAAGAAAATTCTTCGACCACATGAGCAACCATGGCTAATTGAGATTTGACAATGCAGCGTTATACACTTTGAGAATAAATTATAAATGTTGTATATTTATTCTGACTTGCACCTTCAGCATAGTTCGAGATATTGAGATCCTGGGAGCAGCTTCTGTGTGACTAAGCTAACTGTACTACGGGCCTTGTTAATGATGCATAAACCAACCTGAAAAAAAAAACACCACAAAAAAAACCAAGAACTGCTTAAACCTTAAACTGACTCTCCAGCCAAGCCAAATATTTTCTGGTGTATGTAGCTACATCGTTGCAATGATTTTTTTTATTTTTATTTTTTTAAATTTTAGTTTATTATTTTTTTTTCTGTGCTGCATCTTTCTATTTCTCCGAGTCACTTAGCTCTAAGGCCAGTTGCCATTTTATGTGCTGAGGTGAAACACTAGGTTAGGCAGGAAGGCATCTGTTATGCTCTTTGCCAGACCCTTTGTTTCTTTTGTAGCTGTTCTTAGCATTTGGTTCTTCATTGCCTGTCTCTCTGCAATGTAACTTTAAAGTCACAGACAGAATAAATCTAAGGTTGGATACTTTTAGTATGGAAAAATACAGATTTTTTTTTTTTTTTTTTTTAGTTCATTTTTGATGGTAGTCATTCAGTCATTCAAGAAAAATATATTTCAAGTAATAGTCTATTATTATCAAATACTATTTTGTCGGTTTTAACTAGATGCAATCAGCAAGGAACATAATGTATGTAAAGCACATTTGCTTAAATGGAAGCAGCAGTAAATGCTAACCAAAACTAGATCTAGCAACAATTACTCACAAGTTCATCCAATACCATAAATTCATGGGGATCTTATTTCCCAGGTCAATACATTTTGCATCTCTTGGGCATGGCAGATGTTATTTTGTAAACATGTTGTGGGTGTGAAAGGAAATGGTGCTTCTGCAGCCTTGTAAGCACTGACCTGATTTGTGGAGAGAGAAAAATAAACCCCTCTCCCCAAGACGTAAGTTTTTTGATTTTCCAGCTACCTGTGTTTGGCCAGTCTCTTTAAATTACCAAAATAGAGAAGGACTAGTGGAATACTCCAGGCTTGGTGTAAATGGCAGAAATTCTGCTTTAGTAGAAGAGGAGATCCAAAAGTAGGAAACTTTTTAAAGGGTGAAAAAATCAGATGCCCTGTGCTTACTGTAGTTTGGCACAGCAAAGCAGGAGTGATAGGCAGAGCTCCTTTCAAAACTATTTTTCTTTTTATAACAATTAAAAAGAATCCTTGTAAATTGTATAGTAATTTTTATTCGGGTGAAAATCCCTAGCTCCTAACTGATGCCTCTGAAATCAGTCACTGTCAGATCAAACTAGCAAGGGAAGGGGAGATGGTGACTTACCCCACGCAGCACGCGGGAGCAGGACCAGCACAAGGAGCTCCAGGGTTTGGAGACTAAGGAGCCGATTCCAGAAACTGAATTTTTACTATGTTGAAGTGACCCTGCGTATATGTATTTAACAGGCAGGAAAGCCAAAGCAAGCAAATTGAAGAGTTAATGCGAAGCCAGACATAAAGCAAGCAGCAATGTACCATTACAGCTACACAGGCTCCCTGCAGATTATCGTCACACAGAGAAACTGTCTTGTGGTTTCCTGACATGTTCTTTAGTGCATGATCAGGCTCCAAATGACTCCTGCTGCATGATGCCAAAAGCAAACCTTCTCGAATACACTGTGACCTCCAAAAGGCTCTTGGTGCCTAAGGAACCCACCACACACACACTTTAATGCACACAGGAAAGCAACAGCCTTTAAATGGTCTGCAGATTCAGAGGCTCCCTCAGCTTTCTGTCACAAACTGTCCCCCCCCAGGTTTCCTCAGGTTGAAAGACCCGAGCTTCCATACAGGCTGGTGTGAGCCCAGCTCATCCTGCTTGTGGTGGAGGAGAAGAAAGATTGCACAGGGTAACACATGCATTCTCTCCCAGTATTTCTGGAATATAATGGAGTGGGGAAGAAAATTTTCAAAAATTTTATCCCACCAGGAAAGTTTCATATCGGTCTTTCTTGTTTTGTAGGCTACTTGGAATAAACCACAGTGGAGGAAGACATAATGGCAACATAATGTAGGAAGAGCCTTTGCCTTTCTAGCAGGTAGGAACTATGAGCCTCTTCTGTGGCTGCTGGCAGGTGTGGCCTCCCACCCTCCTTCCAAATACTCAGAAGCATGCAAGGAATGCCCTTGCCAGCTGCCCAGCTACACCATCCAGGGGCTGCAGATCAGATCATTCTGTGAAGGTAAACACAGAGATTTCTCTACCAGAAAGTGATGTTGCAACTGCTGTCCAGCATGCCCAGCACAGCACAGCTCCTGGCCTTCCTGTCTGCCCATCCCCTTGAAACTGAGAATCACTAAATCCACAATAATTTCCCTGACTTGGCAATAATTAAGTATATGGCTACAGATGGCTTCTATTATCTGATCATTAGTTTCATTAGAACTGAAATTAATGGATTTGAGTGGTTTCTGTTCCTCCTTTTTGGTAAAGAGGTTCTCTTAGGGGGATATTGTGACTATACCCACCCTGGGGGAATATGAGAACGTGGGTCAAGAAGAAAAGAGAATGACAAAGAGACCAGGACATCCTTGGCTCTTTCTGGCAGGAGTACTGCTCCATCACCTCAACATGTTCCTCCACAGAAGGTCCTTGGTACTGACTATGCAGTCTGGGGTTATAGTTATTTAAAACAAAATTGTGGTTTTTATCCACCTCCCGGTACTGAGACCATTCTGCAAATCCACTCATTCAAAAGAATAGAAGAAAAATAAAACAAACAAACAAAAAATTGGTTTCAGAGCTTCACAGCCTCCCTGAGGCTCCATGCTCATTTGCAGAATGCTTTAAGGATTCTCACAGATCTTTAACAAAATGCAAATTACACATGAAAGTGGTAGATTCTTCGGTGCTCAGAACCACGTCTGCAGGCAGGGTCATGCTGTCTGGGAGGAGAGTGGGAGCCTGGACTGTACTAGCGTTGTTGAGGCATAACATGAGAAAGGGATGAGGAAAGCCAGATTCCATATGCATAACCTCTAATTTGCCAGGGCAGTTAGAAGAAATCCCATAGAAAATTAAGAAATCAACATACTGTTCTGAAACAGTTCTGGAACCAGTACTCACGGCCTTCACTCAATCCTGCCCAGTTGAAACAAGAAAAAAATGGTTTCTGCAAAATTAAGATGTAAAATAAAGTTTTATGGATTCAGTTGTATTAATGTTACTACAAAAACTAACCAAAGCCAAAGACTCCTGACTCGTCACCCATGTAACTCCTAGCATAGAGGAAAAAATTCATCCTAGAATGAAGTTACATGGCCTGCCAGCTGTAAGGACCACGTTCTGTTGGCTACTACTATTCAAATGTGTTGGGTTTTTTTTATTATTATCATGCCAAGGATATTTAATCCATTAGATAACATTCTCTTGCCCAGGGAAGGAAGAACTCTTTGTAACACATTTATTTACTTTCTCACACGTACTGAAGACATTCAAGCTCAGCAAAATTCCTGGGAAAGTGCTTATGAGGACATGCACGAAATGCATGAAATCTGTGGTTTGCTTCATGGCTTTTACTGAGGAGGGACACTCATCAGTGAGAGAACAAAACATGTTATAAAGGTGCTACCTGAAAAATATAAATAGACAGTCATTGTTTGGAAACCAAATGAGGAAGTTTAAAGAGGATTATATGCAAGTTCCTCTGCAGAAATGAAGCTTGTGTGTATCAGAACTTAAAAAAACATCTAAGCCGGGTCTTGGCTGGGTATCCACGTCTGATATTTTGTATGACAGTCACAGCCCCTTGTTTTTTTCAGCAAACCATTTCCAAATCAACTTTAGTATTCTTTAAAAACTCATTTACTTAAAAATCTCCTGTTAGTGCAATGAAACTACAACTCACCTTGGGGACTGATAAAAAACCATAGGCAATGGGCAGTATTTCAGACTAATTGCATGTCATAATTACTGTCCACCTGAGCCCCGTGCTTTTGCTCCCTTCCAAGACTGCTTAATTCACGTACAGTATCCAAGATAAGTAAACAAAGAATTGCAGCGTAAATATTGTACTTATGCATATTTACAGAATTTATTCTTCTTACCGCTATGCTCACAAATAATTACAATTACTATAATGATTATAATAATTATATTACTAGAAAAATATTAATTGTATACATTATATAAAGTATAATATATTTTATTAATTATAAAATTTTAATAATAAGAAAGTATTAATAATGTTGTTGTTATTATTATTTAAAATCCCTTTTATGAAAGATTAAAGAAAGTAAGTTAGGTGATTTACTAAAATAAACCAACGGAATTATTCAACCTCTTTCTCAAGCAGTATTCACTATGCTTCATTCGAAGAGTGTACAAAAAAGAGAATGCACCTTGACCAAAGTAAGTTATACCAGAAATTAGAGAATAGGCCATCCATTGAGACTTAAAAATGACTGAAAACAGTTACTGTAGAAAGCAGGAAAAAAGAGAAAAGGTGACTGACACTGAAGGATGGCTCCTACCTTTTCTGATGAGCAGGGACCATGGTAGCATGGTCTGGACAGTCTCAGATCTGCCTGGCTTCTAGGCTGGGTCTAGTGACAATATCACTGGTGTACTGAGATGCCCCTTAGTGTATTATAATGGTTTGGAGGAACCTATTGCTATTTAAAAGGAAAGATTTTAAACAGCATGTTAAGTGATGTCACGTATTTCAACTCAGATTTCATTGGTGAAGCTGCTGGGGACACAGCTCAGGCACCTCCAGGCAGGATCCAGAGGCACCCCATGTCCCAGTGCAGCTGTGATTCTGCCCAGCGAGAGAAAACAGACACAAGTTTGTCATCAGATTTGGAGACATTCCCCTTGCAGATGGGAAGGTAAGTGCAAGGAGTGACCTGCTGACAATGCAATGCTACTGCAGTGTGGCTTTGCAGAACAGTGTCTTCAGTATCTACCTGTGCTTGTGGGTATCACTTGCTGTCAGGTGATGTAGAAGAACCTCCATGAGTCGTCCTACTGTTGGAGAGCACAGGGAGGCAGAGGCAGAAATGGAGCCAGATACACCATCCAAGGACATTTACAGGTACAGAAGAAGCAGTGTCTAAGGCAGCTCCTGCAGTGCCAGTGTTAGCTGCAGTTGGAGATCCACGGTGTTCCCTCCGAGTATTTCTAAGGGCTCCTGCTGCTCCATGTGGGACATGTGGGATGATAATGAAGTGCTGGGCTACTTTTGCATAGCTAAATACTCTTCTACACTAATTTCTGTCTTCAAACCCGGTTTTTGTCACATGTCCTCCTCCTAGAGTAACTAATGGCTCTGAAAGTTATTGTCATTTTAATACTTACAAAAACATACAGTTTTAAGTAATCTCTGGTTTTGTTTGTTCTTTGGGTTTCTTTTTCCAGGCTCATTCAGGAAACTCCAAAATAGGTAGGACTGAAATTTTTTTGATCCTAATAAGACTCAAATACAGAACAACTTCCAGTGTATCCATAAAAGTAAGCAGAAATTAGAAGGGTTTTAGCATTCTTTAAAGATACAATTTCTTTTCATAACCTTATACATTTCGGCAGTGATCCAAGGGACTAGAAAAAACAAGTGGCAACATAATACTACAATGTAAAATAAAAACATAGATTAATACCAGGAAACTACAGAGTATTCCATCTGAGATTGTGTGTGGAAGTCTTTGAAACTATTTTAAGTGACTCCAGCTTTTTTTTATTTATGGGAAGTACTTGGATGTTGACATTGAAAACAAGTTTTGCAAATTCTCAAATACAGAATCTACAAGAGCAGTAAATAAAGAAAAATGTTGTGAGATTAGAATCAACAACAAAACCCTCAAACTTTTGATCTTTAACACACATTGACTAATGGATGAGAAAGTGACTTTCAGTTTAGATAACAAGAGCCAGCTCTTTGGATCAAATACATGCACAAAAGGAAAACCAGAGCCCTGTCACAAGCCTGTGAGAGACAACAATAAAACTCTACTGATCGCAAAGGAGAAGGAATGAAACCTTGAAGTAGACAACAGCAGAAAAGCAAAGGCCTCTCAGACAATGAAAAACAACAGTAATTGGACTCCTAGGTTGCACTCCTGTTCAAATGCAGAATAGAGAGAGAAATGGGAACTGACAATATTGCCCGCAGAAAAATTACAATTGTTTTAATGGGGCTTAAGAAGCAACAACAGAGTCACTTCCTAAATTGCCAAAAAGACATCCAGTTTAAAAAAATCAATCACTTAAAAATTCAGTCAATCTACTTTGTAATTTTAAAATTTAACAGGGAATGAAAAGACTGGCCCACTTGAGCAGACTGCTGAAATTATTCACATGGATAGGAATATGCACCTTCGTTACTCAAAACAATTTTTTGCCCCAAGAAAATAATCCTTAGTTGTCTTCTGCCTTTGTTCATGGTATCTTTCTGTCCCAAAAAACCAGCATGGACTCATGTATTTTTAAGACCAAAAAGGGCCATTACAACAATTTCCTTTATACTTCTATAACACAGGCCATACATTTCATACAGTGGTTCATGCCTGCAGGACATCTTCCAAACTGGACCCAAACTTGTCTCATACAAAGTTATCCAAATTCAACAGTAAAAGTCACAGTGGCAGAAAAACTACCACATCCTTTGGTAGACTGTTCCAAATGGCAGCTGCTACTTTTCCATGTACATTATCCCTAAATTTGCAAATATTTATAAATTATATACAAATAATTCTATGGTTATATTCTTGCATCTAAGACAGAATAAGGCGTGTTCATTGGCAGTAAGAGCACTTCTTATTAGCATACTAAGCTTGAGGTTACAGGTCTGAGAAACTTCTTCACAGAGATAAATGAACACCTGAGAAAACACAGGCTTGTTACAAAATGAAGGTATATGTCTCTACTATGTGGCTCTGTGCCAACCATATGAAAAAGCAACTCCCAGCACCTGCACGTGCATGGGCAAGTTTTGATTTTAGCAGATAAGTGAGGGTGCATGCCACCTATTAAAGTGCTGGAGAAAAGCTTTGATCCTATTGACATCTTATATATACGTGTGTGCATGTGTACCCTAGTGCATATATATATTAAAAGCTATTTTAATCATTCATGTAGGAGCTTTCTTTTAAGATGCCATTTTGTTTCATCAAGATTTTTGAGTCTATCACTTAGTGATACCTAGGATGACTGAGAAGTTGAGAAAGAGGAAAAGCCTATCTGTGGTTTGTAATTTTACATGCTTTATTGAGCAAAGCACCTGGAATGAAATGTTTGCTCTATTAAAATCATTGCCAAAACTTCCACCCATTTCATCAGGGCCAGAATTTCAAACCCAAGTCAAAAGGTCATCTTAGGTGCTGAAAGTTAAACATCTGCTCAAGCAGAAAAGAAAGTTCCCTCATTGTTGGCTCAGATGCATAGACAAGACAAGACACAGCAGATGAGGCTAAATAACAAGGTGAAGGTTTACTTATCACTGTTAGAAATATAATTAACAACATGTATGGCCTGAATATATGGTTTTAAGAGATACTAGAATCCCTAAATAACTCTTCTGGAAATATAGAGATTTATGCTAATTATACCAATTAATATGAAGATCTTCACTGCCCCTGAGAGCTTCTGCTTGCCTCCTTCTGTTATCAGTTCCTGCCTGGAGCCTGTCAGTCAGGTGTCAGTGTTCTATACTACATTTCTAAAAACTTCAGTCATTTAATTTTTAAGTGTCTCAAGCAGGAAGGCTTCCACAATGACTTTCCATACTTTCAGCTCCTCTCATTCCTTGTACCAGAAGTGCTAATGCGGCTCCTCAATTTCAGACAATCTGCTGGAACAGCAGAAAACAAGAAATCCTTGCTAGGAAAGTCTTAACACTTAGAGTGAGAAGGAGAAATATTTTCTTCCTAGGGGTATGACCTTTTGCTCTTCTCTATAGTTACATGTGGAGATTAACAAACTTTATCTAAAAGTAGATTTTAAAAAAAGGTCTTATATTTCTTAAAATTCTCAATATTTCAGATGATATTTTCTTCCTGAATACAGAACAGAGGCAGAACTGTCATCTGAAAGTAGACAGAACTGCTGTTTTCTTCCAATTGAAAGTTGACTTTTTGTCCACAAAAGGACCATATAAGGCTCATTCAGGATGCATTCAAGGTCAGCATATAATAGGAGCAAGACAGTGCATTTCAGAATTTTGATGTTAAACTTGGAATATCCCAGTATATAATTTCCTGCTTCTGTGCTTTGCAACTAGCATCTTTTTTTAAAATCAGAAAATCAAGGTACGTGAAAACCAAAGGAATTATTTGGCCTTTTTGTCCTTTGAAACATACTACTTTTTCTTATGCCCTTCAATCATTTCTGTCTACAATTTTTTTAACTACTTCTTGAACGAATTGATTTTGCCACTCTTAGTGGACTTTTCTCATAATGGGTTCAATATGTGTATTTCCCTTTGGATGAAATATTAGCTTCATGCTAAGTTCCTATCTGCTCCTCGTTTCCTAGGATGGGCATTATGTCATTTTGTTTTTGTGTTTTTGCCAGTGGGAAAATTTGTCTAGCTCAATTTTATCAATCTTCTGCATATGAGGAAAAGCACCAATTAGATCACCACAATGTCTCCCCTTCCCTGGTGAGAACAACTTTACTTTCCTCAGCCACAGCTCTTTACATAAATCCTTCTGTTTTGCTAGTGCCATGGGTTTTAACATTTGATACAGAGATTTAGATCTCATCACAAAGTCACATGGAAAATTTGGATTTGTAGATAGGAAGAACATCAAAACTCAATCAAGCAGCACATAATTCTTTGGCAACAACTGGTAACTTTTGCTTCAAATGGAAATCACTAATTTTCACTATGCTGAATTTCTTGAGGTAAACACAATTAAACTATATTGTAGTTTGAAAAGTAACACATTAAGTGGCAACAGAGGTTACCATGTTTATTTCCTCTCTGTGGCTTCCAGATTAAATCTGGGCCATCAATGAGACTTACAGCAAACTTCCTAACCGTGTTCATTGCAGTTTTTCTCTGTGAAACCAAGGCTATAGCTTTTAATAAAATTCTAATCATTACCATTACATATAAAACTTAAAAAAAATTAGCAAATGTGCAAAAGGAAAAAGGACAGTTGAGTGATCTGCAGTTGCAATAAGCACCACACATTCAGCACCAATTTGAGAAAAACAATGTTATAAGAAGAAAGAGACCCTGAAGAACTGGAAAAGGGAAATAGAGGATGAATCTGCTTAGAAAAAATTGTTTTTCTCTTCCGCTGGCCAACTGAAAAGAGAAGAGAAATTATATGTTTGGCATCCTTTTCTATCAGTAATTATGATGTTTGCCTCAGTGTCTTGGCCCTGTTTAAGAGCATCACACATGGAGGGATGCATTCTCCTTTGCTGCTTTTCAAGCTTGTAGGATACGAGCTGGCTGGTACAAAAGCTGTGGAGCTGCATTAACCTGGCACTGATCCCAGGCTCATCAACCCTGATGTTTGCACTTCCCAAGTGTGCTAAATTTCTACTAGTATTCTACAGAAGGAGCCTGGTAACAGGAATATTTGGTGATATAGCTTTCAGAAATGACCACGGTGGTACTGAACATTAATGGTGTACTCAAAAGTATCCCAACAGCACTTGCATATCAAATACCATGCTCATGTACCCCACCAAAATAGACAGATTGTGTAACCTCTGTACCATGGACTGTGCAAGATTAACTATGACCAAACTGAGAATTTTTATTTTAATTAACAAATATATTTTATCTGATAAGCTGCCCAACAAGTTAATGATGCAGTTAATGTTTCTGATGAGATGAGGTATTTCATCTGGAGTAACAGCAACAAGAAGAGAAAGAGGCTAGAAAATGTGAGAACTATGAAAATGCTCTTATTTACTGACAATAGCCAAAATTGCTCTGTTCAAGATTCACTCTGTATCTAGCCTGCAGCTGAATTCTTTCTGGAGATCAATCCCATTATCATTTTCTTACATGGGATTCACTCACTATTGACGTGTTCCTTTGTCTTTGACAGGTACACATGTACTACCATGTATATTGTATCTACGGTGGGTATTGTTTTTACACCTACCATGATACTGTCCACAAACTAAAGTCAGATGATTTATTGCCTCTTTTCTAACTTTCTTTGACTACAGTTAGAGGATTTTCATTTGCCTGAATGTTTCCTTATTTTTCTTAGGCTCTCCACTGTATTTGTACAAAAGTTTTGGTTTGTAATGTCCATGTGATCTCAGATGGGCTTTAAAAACACAATAGCAATAGCCACTTTGCAGACCACATGTACTTTCCTCAAGATAAGCAACAGTGAGTGTAGAATTACAATTCTTTTAAAGCTTCCATAGTGTACAAATAGTGCACTGGGGGAACACAAAGCTCCCCATTCACATTTATTGCCTTCTCTGTATCATTTCCCACTTGCCCAGGGCACTTCTTGGTGCATTTTGACAAGCTCTGTGGATTTACGCATTTTTAAAAATGTATTCATCTGCAAACCAGTAGTTTATCTCTTATTTCCATTCTCTCAAATTGGATTTTCATTAATCACTCTCATTTTTCTAGGTTAATGATTATATTCAGAGGCACAAATGCCAGGGTTTGTTTGATGAGTTATATAGTCTCACTGCATGACAGATCTGTTTCATGAAAGTCACCTTCCTTCCTGTCCATGCAATACTTTTCCATATTCAGGAAGCATTTTTAAGAGGAGACAGCACTGAGGTAATTCTGCCCCTACTCAAATCCCATGACACTCATATCTGAAAATTAATACACGTGGCACTGAATATAAGAGCTCTTTAAAAGCCTTGGAGTTAAGAATTACACACAGGCAGCATTTAGCCATTTTGCTTGCATTTTTGTCCTTCTCCTACCAGATGCAGCAGACAATCTCTTGGCTCTGAGCAACGAAGTGAATGATACAGCCCTGGAAGTACACACAGCACTTTTCCATTTTCTTAAAAATAAATAAATAAATAAATAAATAAAATTGTGAGAAAACAGACACATCTGAACAGAAACTGTAAATTTGACCTGTACAGACAATAGCCTGACAGACAGTGGTGAGACAAGTATCAAGGAAGAATGAAAAAAGACAGATACACGTGAAATCCTGGCTCCATTGAAGAAGATGGGAATTTTGCCATAGATTTGAATGGAGCCAGGATTTCACTGTGAGAGTATCATTCAGCTGTAAAAGTTGTCACTTTTAAGTCTGTGCATCCTCATGCAATCAGTCCCAAACTCCTGGTGAAAGGATTTGTAATTTTTCATATTGCCCAAATATTTTTTTTAACAGCTGACACTTTCTTTTACTTAAACACAACCTCCTTCTCCAAGACATGGATTGACTGCTTTTGTTGATTTTAATATGACTTTTAGCAACTTTCCCACATTCCAGTGAAGCCTACTTGAGTTATTCTTTCTGCTCAATTCCTCTTATTCTTTTCACTTTTGTTAAAATCACTGTAAACAGAACCAACCCTAACTGAAAATAATACAGGACCCAGTTGGACTGTGACACTCTCTGGCTTCCTGATATCAGTAATGCTGTATCATTTGGTCTGCTTTTGTTCTTGGCAATACCTTTAGATAAACTACTTATCTACTGCTGTTATCTTTATTATGCCAAACAGTTAAGTTACAAATACAGGGGTGGATGTTTGGGGAACTTTTATGTGGTTGTTTCATTGGGGAAGCTTCTTGCTCACTATTTATATAGTCAGAACATCTGTCTGCCCTCATGCCTGATTTTTAAAGGGGTAATAATGTGATTCAAAGAGAAAGGAGAAACTAGGGGGCAAGTATTTTATACTATGCTTAAATGTTCAGATGTAACTTGCAATAATTTAATATCATGAGGCTTACACAAACCATTATAATGTGTTCACAGAAGAAAATGCTATTACATTATTTAGGACTGTATATTATGTGATAAAAATAAATATGTCACCCAAACCAAGCAAGAATAACCTTATCCAACACAGCAAAGGTACAAGCAATGTATTAGCAGTACAGGGGCAGTGAAGAGAGCTTGTCCCTGGGAAGATGTTGCTCAGGACCCTGAGCATGCAGGGCCCTCCCCATAGCCATTGTTCTCCCTATGGATAGAATGACCTAGGAGGGCTCCCTTTCAGATGCCATGATCAAGGAAGATTCTCCTCCACAGAAAGATTTACATGAGACCGCTAATAGTATGCCCTACTCTGCCACTGAGCCAGCATATAGTGGAGAAGCAAAGTGACTACCTGAAACGAGGAAGGAAGCAAAAGTTTGTGCTGTTTCCTACAGGCAGAATGGGTGTGGTGGCTTTTAAACAGCTGCAGCAACTGGGACCAAGGTGACAGCCGCCTTCTGTCTAATGCACTGAAGGGAGTTTTCTGGACCTTCTCCACCACAGCATCTTTAATGAAACCCAACAGCAGCAGTCAGCTCTTAGGCTTACCTGAATTCCTAGGATCTGCACCACATTTTGCTGTACCTTAACACTATCACAAGGTTCAACCACACAAAGCCTTGCAGAACCTCAACTCCTAATGAGCACTGAGAAGCCCCCTTGCACAGATGTCAGAAAGTTGGTAGCACCCAGCAGGTCCCATTTACTCCAGCAGGTGAGGAGAAATAGAGGAATTATGGGCTTCTCCTTTCATTGCACTGGCAGCAGCCCTGGGCTGCAGTCTCAGGGCTCTGCCCCCCAACCATGAGCTCCTCTGAGATGAGCGAATGCAGCTATTTATCACTCTGTTACTGTGGCCGAAAGCTGAAGGCAGTTTTGCCCATGAGACAACTGAAGGGAAACCTGTGAAAATACATTTCCTAACTATATCCAAGAGAAACCTGTCCAGAGAACAAGTCACGTGAGTTCAATAAACACTTCCTCAAAATAGTTAACAGTTTTACGGAAAATCTGCCGGTGAACTCAGCCCCTGGTGGAAGTCTTCTTGTGGGTACCTACAGCTGTCAGACTTCACATATAAAATCAAGGTAATCTGCTTCAAATTAAATTTGAGGAGAAAGAGGGTAAAAATTAAACACAATTGGTTTAGAATGAAATGGCTACTTTGTAGTTCTTGACCCTTTTATTTATAGTAAATATTTGGCTTGCCTTGCAGTATTTTTTTTTTTTGAATGTCTGTAATTAATGACATGCTTCATTAGTTGCAGGGAAGCTAATGTAGCTCTGCTATACAGTAGTTCACATAATTATAGGAGGTAACTCATTCCACATGCTCAAACATTGTAATTTCAAAATATTTTCCTAATACTTCTCAAATAGAAATATTTCTAAGTGTACATCGAAAACTGCCTATATCCAAGTAACATTAACAGAACATAGTTGAAGCATAACATTCCAAGAAGTATTATTTTTGGCTGTAACATAATTGATATCACATGCAGTTGCTATTTTATATACTCTTTTCCTTTTGGCTTAACTTTTATTATTGTATATGAGCACAAGTATTACCTGAGGGTGACTTTGCATAACAAGCTGTAGGTGTACACTAGGTACTGGAATTCTAGCCATTTCATTTTCTTGTTTCAAGCTGCAACAAATATATGAAGCAGTTAAAGAAATTAATCTAGCAAATATTTTCCTTTACATTTGGCAGAATAAACATATTTTTAACATGGCATTTAAAAAATCAACTTAGATAGGAAAGTGAAGCACAAGATCTAGATTGAATCTGGGAAAAAAATAAGCACAGTGAATTCTCCTACAAATCTCATTTCTCTGTAGAGGTTTTTTTCCTTCAGTGTTTCAACTCTTGTCCCGCTTACCTGTAAGATCTTCAGAACCTTGATAAATTGCAATTTGTATCCCAATGTCCTTACCTAGTCTTTAGGATGTATCAGACACTTATCTTCCACCCTATAAAGCTCTTCATATGTCTGTCCACGTAAGATTTATCCTCATCAGTCATTTGGGTCATATCATATCATATCATAGAATCTTAGGGGCTGGAAGGGACCTCGAGAGATCATCTAGTCCAACCCCCCTGCCAGAGCAGGATACTTTCAGGCTGGTGGCAGAGTGTGTTGGGTGAGTGCTGCCCTCAGGTGTGTTCCTGGCTGTGCCCTGACTCCAGAGGTGGGGACAACTTGGTCTCCCTGGGACAGAGCTGGGGTACATAGCCCAGGCAGGGATCTGAGATTTCATGGTCTGGGCAAGTGGGGGACCAAGACAGACATTGGTACCTCAGGGGTTGCCGGCCTGCCATGTGTAACGGGCCTCTGGAAGTAAAAGTCAAGTTAAGATGGGAAAAAGTAGCAGTGTGTTAAAATACTTTAAATACACACTCTATATACACATCTGAAAATTGGTTTAATTCTGGAAAACTTAAGGCAAAAGTGCTAAGTGTGGTTTATTATGACAAGCAGGTGTATCACAGAGGCAATGACATTTTTCAGGAAATGAGAATGGGATAAAACCTATGAAGCAGTGAAAAGTGTCCACTTTAGGAAAAAAAACATTCCATTATTTCATTATTTTCAGGTTTAAGATACATGTCAATAAGACTAAATTGTCTTACTTAACACTGAAAATCTGTAGTGATCTTTCCTGTGCAGCTGTTTCTAGTTGTTTATACATTCATATTATATTCTACTTGAAATGCTCCGGCACGTTATTCATGTTGGGGTTTGATTTCAGTAAGTATTCATAAACTAATTCAATTCTGCAAAAGAGACTTTATATGCTTGAAATTGCTATTTGCAATTAAAATATTATTTTATTTTGACAAAATCAGAACTGTTACATATCAAAATCTCTTTTAACACTGCTGTAAAAATGTATTCCTAAGGGCATTTTAAGGCAAATGTAACTAACAAGAAAAATTCTAAAATTAATTTCAAGTTTTATAGTAGCAAATGTGATATTTAAATTAGAAAATAACAGGGAAATGTCAATTATTGAAATGGTCATTGCTCTCCAAAAAGCCACCGTTCCAAAAGCTTGTTTTCAAGATCAGTTGTCTGATAAAAATTACTACTATTATCACTTATTTCTGCAAACATTTCTATTGTACAAACAAAAACAAAAAGACAGTCTCTGATACTATGTTCTACCAGAGATTTTTTTTTTAAGTACTGAAAGCTGCACATATTGCCTGGGTTTTGCCATCGTCTGCCATACCACAGGAAGGGGGTTAATTGCACATCCTGGGAAACATCCCCAAATTTTACCCCTGCATCAGGAAAGTAATGAAAAGCATAATTCACATGATTTATTCAGGTAGTTCTAAAATGTCACTTTGGCTATTTGTTACACTTTGTGAGTACCCAGAATGGCATCCAACATCAACATAATATGAAAAATCCAGTCTGAGATGCAGTTATGTGACTAGTTCTAGTCAACATTAGTAATTCTGGCAGGTTTGAAGCAAAACAATTCTATCCATTGAAACAATACAATATATTAGTTAT
The DNA here is from genome assembly GCF_000747805.2 of Chaetura pelagica. Classification (NCBI taxonomy): domain Eukaryota; kingdom Metazoa; phylum Chordata; class Aves; order Apodiformes; family Apodidae; genus Chaetura; species Chaetura pelagica. Next base: position 968,092 of record NW_009951855.1, on the reverse strand, counting down.
GAAATCTTACGTATAAAATGCATGTTGATTTAGTATGGACCTCCTACACAGCTTGTAAACCACAGTCTTTTTTTCCCCTTTTTTCACATATTTTCAGTGTAATTCATCTATCTCTTATTTTAAGTAATAACATGGTACTTCAAAAAGATATAGGGCAGCTAATTCACAAAGAACTTTGGGCAAGTAATATCCACAAATATATTTTACATCATGGCTTTGTCATCAGAAGTTATTTTAGAATGTCTAACTGCAACATCAACAGCAAAAAAAGCTATTTTGTGTGCACTTATATCAGCATTTTTGTGGGATCAGATAATACCTGTTGAAGTCCTGGAGCTGTTGATGGATGATCTGCCCAATGAACAGGGCTAAACCTTGCCTGGTTGAACCAGGATAAACTCCTGGCTTCATCCCAGGATGTTGGGATGTCAGATCCTCTGCACCAACTCTCATGTTACAGGCTTTCTCCTGCTGAGTATATGGCTTCCTAATGTAGATGCAGTGTATGTTTCTCAAACACAAATGATATAGTTTTACTAATTTGCCAGTGATCTGTTTGCAGAAAGTCATGTATTTCAGGTTCTACAATGCAATGGAGTACTTGCTTCAGTAGGACACCTAGGTTTTGCCATTTCAATTGACTATTTTTCCTGTGTTTGCCAGAAAACATTTTTAGATATTCTAAATACTAGTATTTATAAAAAAATAACTTTAAACCCCCAAAACTCCCTAAAAATGATGATGGCAAGATAGCATTTACAATAAAGGAAAGAGAAGCATAGCTAGATTATGCCTAATTCACCATGATTTGCGATTGCAACCAAAACCCTTTGATATCAGAAACACAAGTTGTTCTACTTATGTCAGTTTGTTTTGGATTGGAACTTTTATTACTTAGAATGGGAGTGCTAAACCATGGTGTTTCCTAAGTCATTTAAATCAAACGGGTTTTACTACTTCTCATGTTTGATTCGGCAATGCTGAAGTTAGTGGAACTCTGTCCTTGGATTCCATATAAGCAGATTCAATGGTTACCATTAAACATGTCAATATAAACCCACAGATACTTCATAAGTAGTAACAGGGATTTGGGACTTCTATCCTGAGTCATATATAATATGATATCTGAAATTCAGAGATAGCATTGTTTAACTGCTGGGAAAAGATTATTTTTTTTCCCCCCCTAATGTAAGTCACTGTACAGGACATCCAAAAAGTTGTCATCTTCTTATCCATATTTATGAAGGAAATTCTCTATTTTAAAGTTCCTGGTAGAATCCAACCATTTGAGCTAATTTTGATTTCAGAATGGATTAGGCCTGAAAACTCAGCTGGCTATAGCAAGAGAACAGACTTCCTTGTATTTACCTCACACCCCCCCAATTTTGGACATATTAAACATAAAGCAAGACAGGCAGACAGTCGTATTTACTTATAGCAGAGACATTGCCAAGTTTACAGAAACAACCTTTATCAAAAGTTTTTTTGTCCCTTATATTTCTCCTCCAGATATATTTTGAATTTTCATTTCTTTTCATATTCCCTTAGATACTTTGTTGATTTTTCTGTCTTGGCAACATAGTCTATCATTATATCTTGTTTTAAAATGTGTTGAGTGATTAGAGAGGAGTCAGCACAAAAATAGCAACGGCCGTGACTGCCTGTGCCTGGCCGAAAATACCCAACCCTGGGCTCTTTCAGACACATGGAGCTGGTGAGGCCACCCTATGGCAAGGTCTGTTCAGCAGTGTGCTCACCAAAAAGCTGTATAACAATTATAACAGATCATTAGCCAAATTAGCTTTTCCGTCTCTCATTTGTTTCTTCAGGGACAAAAAAATGTCTATTTACTTGCCCTGGGTAAACGACAGCTCAGACCTTTCCTCTGTTCTCTTCCACTAATCCTCTATTCCCAATTTAAAAAAAAATTAAAAGAGCTTTTGTAGCTATCCTTGTATCATCCATATTTCCTTGTAGCATATGTATTCACCACCTTCATTCTGGTCTTGTTTTTGATTTTGTCTGTCAGAGCAGAGATGATGCATTTTGGTTTTCACAGGATGACCCCACATCTAGACATTTATGCCCACTCTTAAACCTCATCAAAATCATTAATAAGCAGCTAACAATCCACACACTGGTGATGCTTTTATAGTTTGAACTGGCTGAAGGCCTTTCTCTTAAAAAAAAAAAAAAAATCACAACTGGGCTTTTCCTACCAAAGCCACCGTGTGGTATGGGGGGCATTAACTGCACAAACAGATAAGCTGTCAGTCACAACTTCATTCCCCCCTTCACAGCTCCGATCTACCAACTTTTCCGCCTTTAAATGTATTAACTGTTTGATTTATTCATCATTTTCTGTCCCTTTCTCAGAATGGAATTTCTGTTATGGTCTTTCTACATATTTTCAGGATAAAAGCAAAACAACTACCATATTTTCTTGTGGACGAATCTTTGTGTCTTGGCCAAGAGCCATTTATAGAAGGAACACATCAGTTGGAGGCCTTCCTCTCCAGTCTAAATGAGAAATTGCTCCTTATGTTGTCTTTCATCTTCTAAATATGTTCCGATTTGATCTGAGCAGCTGTCTATGTTAGATTTATTCCTCTCCTTATTCACTGATGTTCTCATCTGTGCTAATCAGTCTTCCTTTGTACATCTATCTTGAGCATTATCTTTTTAATCAAGTTTATTTTCAGACCCCATTTCTTGGCTTTTATGGTCCAGTTCCTCCATTAATTTTTGTAGATTGAGTTTTTAGAGCAGCAAGATACCTGTTTTTTTTTTTTTTAAATGCCGGGTGTTAATTTATCTTGCTCTAGACATTTCTTTTACAAAATTGCCATAGAATACCTGCAGAAAGTTTTAAAACAGTAATATCATTTTGTTTCTCTCTCTCTCTATCTCCATAAATACACACACATATATAAATAATCCTACACAATGTGGTGGACACTTCACATCACTGTATGCTTCCTTGAGACACAAAACAATGTAACGTTTTTATGTACTTAAGCTTTTCAGAGCTCTAACCTTGGAGTTTTTCCTCCTGCTGCTACCAAAGCCACCGTGTGGTATGGGGGGCATTAACTGCACAAACAGATAAGCTGTCAGTCACAACTTCATTCCCCCCTTCACAGCTCCGATCTACCAACTTTTCCGCCTTTAAATGTATTAACTGTTTGATTTATTCATCATTTTCTGTCCCTTTCTCAGAATGGAATTTCTGTTATGGTCTTTCTACATATTTTCAGGATAAAAGCAAAACAACTACCATATTTTCTTGTGGACGAATCTTTGTGTCTTGGCCAAGAGCCATTTATAGAAGGAACACATCAGTTGGAGGCCTTCCTCTCCAGTCTAAATGAGAAATTGCTCCTTATGTTGTCTTTCATCTTCTAAATATGTTCCGATTTGATCTGAGCAGCTGTCTATGTTAGATTTATTCCTCTCCTTATTCACTGATGTTCTCATCTGTGCTAATCAGTCTTCCTTTGTACATCTATCTTGAGCATTATCTTTTTAATCAAGTTTATTTTCAGACCCCATTTCTTGGCTTTTATGGTCCAGTTCCTCCATTAATTTTTGTAGATTGAGTTTTTAGAGCAGCAAGATACCTGGCAGTCTGAGTTCCTTTTTTTTTTTTTTTTTTAAATGCCGGGTGTTAATTTATCTTGCTCTAGACATTTCTTTTACAAAATTGCCATAGAATACCTGCAGAAAGTTTTAAAACAGTAATATCATTTTGTTTCTCTCTCTCTCTATCTCCATAAATACACACACATATATAAATAATCCTACACAATGTGGTGGACACTTCACATCACTGTATGCTTCCTTGAGACACAAAACAATGTAACGTTTTTA
>NW_009951855.1:936740-964159 GCF_000747805.2 Chaetura pelagica | reverse complement strand
ATGAATGCCATGCACAACAATAGTTAGGTCTATACTTACTCTCCAGTAACTCATTAATCATTTTAGTATTATCTGTTACAAAGCACCCAGAACAAAAGCCCATCTGTTTTCATTGTTTAACCAGTCACTACTGTGTGGCAATTTCTGCAGGAAGTAACTTTACATATTTCATTTCTGAAAGGACTCAACCCCACCAGGCTTAACAGCTTCTGGCCCGAGACATCACTGAAATGGTTTGGAGTCCACCACAACTTCCAGCATTAGGGGTTCTTTCTGCTACCTGATTCACTGCTAATTCTGCATCTTTGGGATTACAGAAAATGCCTGTAATGATCATTCAAGGAAAGTCACTAAGACACTAAAGGGACTCCTCAAAGCAGCAGGCAACTATTTCATTCACCCAGCTGCAAGGCTGTGTGGCTACATAATCATCCCTCCTTGTGTCTCATGCAAAGCTGAAAGAACTTCAACTAAAGAATCAAGATGTTGGCTTTTCTTGCTTCATCCTCTTTCCAGCATAATTTTTGCCAGGAAAAATACTCTTCCTTTTGTCTACCTGCTTTCTTTCTCAGGCAAAATATCTGTAAGAATTTAGGCAGGGGGGATGACTGGGATGTGCCAGAGCAGCCAACTCTGCTTTCCCCTGTGCCTCAGCTCCACATCCAGGTTACCACTTCTTGCAGTGCCATCAAAGATTTTCCTACTAAGGGGATTAAGATAGTAGCATGGTAAGTTTACACCTTCTTCCTGCAGCACTGGAATCCTTGTTGCCAAAGTTTCCAGATTCCAAGGACAGGCTTTACCTATTGAGCAGCCTGTTGCAGAACTATGTGACATTACAGACTCCCTGAACAATTCCTCCCAGGCCACCATCTACTTCTATCTTCATTGAGGCACTATGCTGCTTTCCCCAGATGCAATAATTCAATGGAAATTGTGAGGGAAATTTGTCTCCATGCCCAGGACCCACAAAGGTCCCATAAACCATTTCAATTTTATTACCTAATCCTGATTATTGAGTGTTTTGCCACTTACCTATAGTTTGCCAGGGTTTTGGTCCAAACACAAGGCTTAAACAGTGCATCAAGTTTTGGAATGGAAATGAGCTTCTCCTTTTCTTTACTGAAAGGAAAGTCTTGACTGCTGCCACTAATCCCTGTCACTTCCCTGGCATAAAAGTGAATTTCATAAAAAATTCCCATCTTCTAGCACAGAGCATGCAAGTCACTGCTTTTATAAGAGCAGGGAACTACACAGCACTGCAAGGAGACCTCCAAAGTATCTTAAAAAAAAAAAAAAAACAAAAAAAAAAAAACGTGAGCAGGCTTTGTAAAATCCAAGTAGCAGCTACAAGCCAAACACAGTGGGTGGCTTTCACCCATCCTGCTGTAATGCAGCAACAGGATTTATGGCAGATTCCCTTAACAGTTGCAGCTCAAGGTGCTGTTCTTCGTTTTCACAGTCTGGGAGCTGTGTGCTCTGACAGTAGCAGCCTGCATTTTTCTTTGATCTGCAATTCAAGATCAGAGAGGGCATACAAATCACTGGGGTTCTGTCTGACTGAATTAGCTAAAAGCACATCCAGCACTAGCACTCAGTTTCTTACCTGAATCAAGAGCACCATGCCCAGCAATGCCTGCTCCAGGCCCATTTGCTTCCCTTATGGGGAAAGGAGAGTGTGAGATTGATTTTAAAGGGGCCTTTGCCTCCACTGGACAGCACAGGGCAAACAGATGTTAATGTTGAAGTTCCATTGTATTTCATTCTGGGCTTGCCTTGATAGTGTTGAAATACACGCATGTGAAAAATAAATAAACCAACAAAAGCACCTGCCTGTTACAGCTCAGGCAAGCTTGTGTCAGGTCCCTTCTTTATTTTTTTCAGTTGAGGATGCTTAGCCATTTAATAGTTTGAGACAAAGAGGTCTCTCTCTTAGCTTGTGCTGAGGCTCATTTGTATTCAAATGCACATTTTGGAAGAAAAAAAACCAACAAAATGAGCACATATTGAAGTCAAATGATGCATCTGTCACTGAGAGTGGCTCTGAAATATATTGTGCATATAATCTCACAGAACTGGGTTTGTGAAGCACTGTGCTTCAAGGGGGTAAAGTCCCTTGCTAAATTAGGCTCCAGCAGGCATTTGTGCAATTTCTAGCAAAAAAGTTGCTCTAGCAAAAAGTTGCTCTACCAAAGCTGATGGAGCTGCACATGAATCTGAACAAACCTTTGAGATCAGTGCATGTTGGATCAGGGCCACTGACTGTTACACTGCAATATGAAGGGGAAAACTTATTGAACAGAGACAGTATTTTCTTTTAGGAAACTGTCTTATTCTTTATCTGTTTTTCCCAGAGTTAGCAGTCAGACAGATCTGAATCATATTTCCTTATTCAAACATGCTACTATTTATATAAATACAAAATTTTTACAGCTCCCAAATAAAAAAAAAATAAATAAAAAATCAGGTAGTCAACAAAATATAACCCTTGCCATTCTAATAAACATTTTGACATGAAATTAAAAATTACACACTTTAGGTGGAACAGAAATTTTATTTTTTTCACAATGTCAGTTCCAAGTAAAAATTTTTGTATTTTACTTTTTTTTTCAAGAAATAAAATGTTGTGGTTTTTTTTCTCCCAAGGAAAAGTTATTTTCCATGGAAAGAAAGAGGTTACAACAAAACCACACTAAAACTTTTTTTCAGAAATGTTGGCCACAACTTAATACAACTTAGCAGCTCCCCTTATTGTTGCACAACTGCCATCACTTATTTCTGTGGCGTGCAGTGTTTCCTCAAAATCTATTGTGTCTTTTATCTGTAATGTGCATAAATTATTTTTAAGAAGTAATACATTGTGACAATCACCAAAATAGAAGCATATTTAATGTGCTGTGACATTTTTTAAAACTACAGCTGTTTCTTAGAGAGGCACTGTAATTATTTTTCAGAATTAAACAGGAAATAAAAAGCCAAAGTGTACAGTGTATTACACATAATTGGCCAATCATCAAAATGACCAAATAAGTTCAGGACGCAACCTGTGTATTAAACACAGCTAAGGAAGTGGCATAAATTAACTAAGCTTCTGTATTTTATTTTCATTTCAAACCATATTACTAGAGCTGTAAGAGCTTGGGAAAAAACAGCCTGGCAACACACACTTGTCTAAGAAGCATTTCAAGCTCTAGAGCCTCAGGAGAGCTTCGTTAAAGCAACTGGCTATTGCTTTTACATATGCCTCCAACTTTGGTTCAAGAAGTTTTGCCTCTCTGAGCCAAAAACTTAAGCAGGCTTTTTTAAATGAACAGTTTAAAACACAGTAATTGGAAGATATATAGCACATCTCATCCCAAAGGGTCCTTAAGCACTTTACAAAGCTATCAGACTAACTCCACGATTTTCTCACATCAGCCAAATTTCTCCTACCTTCAGCTTCAGATTTCACTGTGCAGATTTCATACCCACAATCGAGTGAGGAAAGATGGAGGTATGAGAAAGTAACTAAACTTGTAGCTGGAGAAGGCAACATTGCATTGCTCCCTGCAGAACACCACTGGGTGTCACACAACAAGCACTGGGAAGTTCCTCACTGTGGGAATGATACGCAAATACTGATCATCACCCACCAGACGTTTCTCATTTCAAGTGCTATTGAGAAAAGCATTTGAGAGTTGAATTAAAGCATTAGCATCTGTCTATTTCATCAACTGTGCACTTCTCCTTTCTGAGTCAGCAGAAGATGTGCCCTGATTTACCACCTCTAAATTTTATCTACAAATGTTCCTACAGTTTTTATCTGATTTCCCCAATTTGATACTTACTGTCTGCAGCACTAGCTGAAATGTGATTAGAACTCCTTCTCTCCCAAATGTGTTCAACAGTTTAGAGCATTTATTCTTTCTCTTTTTTTTTTTTTTGTCTGTCTTTTGGAGAGCTGCAAAGGTCTATTGATACTTTACACAATTTTCAGTGGCCAAAATCTAATATTAGAAAAGCAGGGTAAGAGTTCCAAAAATATATAAGTCCTTTAACATTTTTTCCATGCTTAGCACAATGCTTGTTCCTGAAGACAAATTGATTTGTTACTATGAAAAAAAAAATTAAAATAAAAAAAAAGGGTGTTTCCCATAACAGCTAGCTCTCTAAGTGTATATAATTTCTATATACAGTTTATTAAACTATTTTACCTACATCTAAAATATAAGCAGTTCTGAGTCAAAGGTTATCTGTGCATCTGACAGCACATGATTAAATATGTATAGAAATTGTCAGAAAGAATGAACACTTTCCCAATTTTTTTCTGTACCTTTTACCCTACCCAGATAAGATTTGAATATTCACATACTTCCTTAACAAGCACTGGGATTAAACCTGTGCAAAAGTCCCTTACCTTCTATCCCTTACATAACTCCAACTTCCATCACAACACATAAGCTCCACAATTAATAGAAGAGGATGTATTTAGCAAAATGTACTGAAGGATGATCAGCACACAGAGGTTTTTCTAGTAAGGGATGACATTAACAAATGATTTATAGACACATGACTCCTCCTTCAGAGTGCAAGGGGATGCCTTTGCTCATTTTAACTAGGAAAGCGTGGTGCTGGAAAGTCATTCTCTTACATGGGAGAACTGTCAAAATTATTTTGACAGTTCTAAATCAAAACTAATGTCTCAAATTCAGTCTAGGAGCTAACACCTGTAAATGACAAAGCAGTGGGGCCTCATGCTAGCACAACATTATCTATTAAGTGGGCAACACCCTTCTTTATCAGTCTACTTGCCTCTAGTTATCAAAGTGATCAAAGGTGCACTGCAGCAGCCTCATATGGAAGTAGCAAACGCTTCTGGTCCACATCAGAATAAAACAGTTAAGCCCTTTGCCAGGCACAAATGTGACCCAAAGAAGTACCATGACCAAGCATCCTTCAAAAAGGTGGGAAACACCAGGCTGGCCATATCATGTCTTTCCACCAACCCCACCCCTATTCTGCAGCTATACTTTCAGTTATATTAGAAACAGGTTTCAGCCCACAAAGGTCCCCCTCTGACCTCAGACTTACCCCACACTGAACTAAGCACAAAACGCTGCTGGCTGAATTGGACACGGTGTTGTTTCAAAGCTGGGTGGCATTAGCCAACTGAAAACCTTTCAGACTCTACCTCCTAATTAAGAGCTTCTCTACACTGGGAAATTTACCTAGCATAGTTATAGTGGCTTAAGTATAACTGTTATAATTGGGATATAAATATAACTCTCTATATTTGGACATTCGTGTAAGAACTATGGGTGCTTATCTCTGGTTTAGCTTATGTCACTTTGAAAGCTGTTTAAGGAGAAAAAGATATCTTTATTCCAAACTAAATATATCCAAAGGAGGAGTTATCCTGGCCAGACTGGTGTAATTACAGCTGGTATAATTATACCAACATAACCAAGCCAACAAATGTTCCCCTGCACACAGTCCTGCCTAGCAGACTCATGTATATGTTAAGATGATGAGAAGGCAGCCTGTGGAGTCCCACTTGACAGTCTCCTTAGGAAAGAAGGACCCTTCAGCACTTACTGCAGGGCTGAAAACTGACAACTGAGATAATATTTAAAATTACACTGGGTGCTATAGGTTGCAACAGCTACAAATACTTTGATTTAGCAATTGGACTTGTGCAAAGTGCCAGCATCCGATAATCAGAATTGATCAAGAACTCTGCCGGTTGTGAAATGGGAGCAGTTGTAATAACTGATCAACAGTGGCTCAGAGCAGGGGAGCATATCAGGGGCTCAGTGCTCCCTGAGAGATCCTCATGCAAAAATATAAGTTTAAATGGTGCACTTAGGAAGCAGCCCTAATATTCTACTTCCTCTAATTTGGAAGCATCTACAGTGTGAACCTGGCATCTCTATTATTTGATTATTTCACTAATAAGTTCCTGACATGTCAGATTCTTATGTACAGACATGGGCCTCCCTATGCAATTAATGTTGCTCTTTATATTGACAGAAGTGCACAGAAATTGGAATATTTTTGCATCAATGAAATATTGAAAAACTTAGGAGAATTTTCTCCTGAATTTTTAAAGAAGCATGTTTAAACTAATATAACATTATCCATTATCATTTTTAACAGAAAAATCATAATAATTAATTACAGTAATAGTTTTAAGTAAATTCTGAAGAATATATATTTGTCTTTATAATAGAGAAACACTAGCAACATGCAATACCTTGTAAGCCTTTCACAAGGAAGAAAAGAGAATAGGATATCATTTGCTGTCAATTAGACAGCTTTAGCTCTTTGAATGTTTCTTTTTAATAGATCTCACCTGGTAGAGACCTGTCTTCTACACACATAAAATTAGCTTGACTATATTTTCCACAGCAGTAGCCTTTATGAACTATTTTAACAGTTCTTTTCAAAAGCCATCTGCTTACATTTGCATGATCTCAGTTGCTTTTGATGACTAAAAATTAAGAACTCCAACTCAAAGCAAATGAATTTCAACCAGGCAGAAACCAATTCCACCTGGAACAGGGATACAGAGCCCAGGGCATGGGTGAAGATAGAATGACATATTGCTAACTTTGGAAATCCAGGAAATCATCTCCTGAAAACTCAGGAAGATTTACGCCTTTCTAATCCAATCATAATTCACTTCCACAAAACATGGAATGAAATCCACAGAGAATCATCCAAGGAAATTCTTTGAGCAGACATATGGGGAAATTCCTCAGTAAAGGTAAAAGGTCATATATTAACTTGAGACAACTGAATAAAAAAATAATCAGAAAAATGGTCGTTTTCTGACAACAGTAGAGATTGAAAGAAAAGGGGAAAAACAAAGCAGCACTAAAGATATAAATAGCATTTCTTCTTGCAATTGTATTAATCAACAGGTTAAGCTCACTGAACGAGTTAGCACAGGAGTGATCTTGAACCTGCAAAACTTAAGAGACTGGAGGCTAACACATTATTTAAAACTCTAAGAAAAACTCTTAAGCTGCAGAAGTCCAGAAAAAAGTGAGGTTCCAGTCAGCAGTGGCCACCTCAAACACACACTGCTTGAAGGGGAACACAGAATCAGGCCCATTTATACTTTTTTTTTTCCCTGCTGAATTTGCTCTAAGTACATATCATGGGACCTTTCTGATACAGCTTACAGGAAACTGTGGGAACAGAAGGAAAAGTAGCATTTTGTTACAGTCAAGCCTCAAGATAAAGCAAATGTCTTTTCTTTCACTGAAACTAAAGGAAAGATGAATTGACAGGTAAATCTTAAAACACTAGACTCTATATTACACTTCAGAAAATAATTTTAAAGTGAACCATGGAATTCAATTACTTTGAATGATCCTGCCAAGCCACTTCAAGTAGGGCACAAGTGCAAAAAACACATTATGTGAACATATAAATAGGAACTGATGCTAATTGTCTCCAACAAATCCGTGAAAAATGTCAAGTCAAAGCAAATGGGACTGAAAAAAATACTGTCACTGAGGCTTCTCAATCAATGTTCTTTCCTGATTCTCCCCCCCCCAGCCCATACATTAAAGACTTTAGATGCTGTCCAAGTACAGAGGACAGATGGAATGAAGTGTGGGGAGCCTTGTTGTGCGGTGCATGGATAGAGAGAATGTTGCTACACTCCTGAAATTCACTAGTGAGGGAAAGGAGACAAGGATTTACATTCTCTGTTGAAGACTGGACCAGGAGATTGTGAAACAGTTATGCTGTCACTTGAGAAGCCAGCTTGAAATACACATGGCCCATAATAGTCCATGAATTATTGCACTCCAGTGCATAGGTATAGACTAGGTTAAGAGGGTGTAATAAGAACCAGAAAGTAAGGATGTTCTAGGATGACATGTTGCTTATCAGGACTTGCATAAGTAAAGTAACACTCTTTACAACATAACTTTTTTTCCAGAACTGCACTATATACAAATATACATTCATAGATAGACATATGTACAAACACACATATCCCCTCCAGTACTGTGAAACTGATTTCTCTGGTTCTAATGGTAGCACAATGTATGTAAACCTCCAAAGAGATTCATTGAGCTCTTTATCTTCTTCGATCTGTTGCTAAGGTTTGGTGGTTTGTTGGGTGTTTTAGGATTCTTTTTCAGCACTCATGGAAAAAAAAGTCAGAATAGAAACAGAAAATGGAAGAATTTAAAAGGACCTAGAGCTCTATAAGCTATAGCAGAAAAGATCCATCATGATAAAACTATGGAGAAGAAACAGATGTGGAGAACAGCAGTCTCTAAAGACTGGAACAAGGAATGACAGGTCAATTTTATATCCATTTACTTTCTCTTTTCTTCTTTATGAATGCTGTGCTTGTTTCTTCAGTGATTATTCAGCTATTAAAAAAATAAGCAAAACTCAGTCTACTGATATGTTAAAGCACCTGTTTTTTCATTTATATGAGATGCAAATCTCTTTCAGAATACAGTACAGGTAACAGAAATTCATGTTTCTAGAAGTTCAGTAACAAATGGGCCAAGAGGATTCTTGGGAGTATTTTGCAGTATTAACACAGTTACTTAGCTATGTAAAAGCTTTAAGAACAGTGTAATACTCTTCTCTTCCAGAAAGTAGACTTCTTAGGATATTACACTTCAGGTCTTACAAGCATCATTTGAGATTTCCCGCTTTGAAAGAAAATGGGAGTTCTGATAAGCATGATAAATCTGACATGCTTTATGAACTATGTTTCAAATCAACTTCTTTATTTATAACTCTGATCTTAAGATAACAGATATTTTAGATGAAGGACTACATGCTCCAAGCTAAAGTTCGCTAAAGATGCGGAAAAAGACAGCTGCATCTATATCCCTGCTATTTCTACTAAAAAAAAATGGATAAGACTGTAGTATCATTTGCAGCAGATATGAGATTTTTTACTTGATTTCATATTCTGTGTCCATTTAAATCATCAGCCTACCTTGTCTTGGGACACTGTAGTTTAATAAGCTGAACAAGAAGCTGATATGTAAAATTCCTTGGAGCCGTGTCTTTACATCACTTCTGCACAACTGACTGAATGACTAGGCTCCTCAATTTTAGTTTCTCTTTTGATCAATGTAGCATTTCTGGAGCAAAGTATTTACAGCCCAGACAGGTCAAAGACCAGACCACTTTTTTTTTTTTTTTTTTTTTTTTCCTGATTGAAATTCCAATGCAAAATCTCAAGGGATTCACATCACAGTATCACAGAATCTTAGGGGCAGGAAGGGACCTCAAAAGATCATCCAGTCCAACTCCCCTGCCAGAGCAGGATCACCCAGAGCACACCACACAGGAACATGTCCAGGCGGGTTTTGAACATCTCCAGCAAAGGAGACTCCACAACCTCTCTGGGCAGCCTGTCCCAGTGCTCTGTCACTCTCATAGTAAAGAAGTTTTTTTCTGATGTTTACGTGAAACCTCTTATGTTCCAGTTTGCACCGACTGCCCCTTGTCCTATCACTGGGCATAACTGAAAAAAGCCTGGCTCTGTACTGCAGACACTCACCCTTAACGTATTGGTAAACATAGATGAGGTCGCCTCTGAGTCTCCTCTTTTCCAAGCCAAAGAGACCCAGCTCCCTCAATTCACATCCTGAGCTCTCTGCTTTTCCACCTCCCTAACTATGAAATGAGGACAGCATGGGAGAAGAATTCAAGAGGAACCCTCTGCTGATCCATGGCCAAACCTAGCTCAGTGGGTAGCTTGTCTTTTTGTTACTCTGTTTTTCAGATTTACTCAGACCCAACTTCCCTTCCTTGTTCCCTTGTCTTAAACTGCTTCAGCTTTGAGTCTGTGCTGTCCTTGTTTGTGCTCACTCCTGGATAGCAAAGAAGCTTCTCTTAAGATGCCTTTCCTGACACAAATACAAGCATGCACCACGCTGCCTTTTCTTCAAGTTGGCACTGAGACTCTGTCTTTAATAACATATGGTTATGTCCTTCCACATAAAAACTGCTTTATATGAAAGCCATGGAAATGCTGTCTGAACAACATTTTATTTTGCTCTCTAACACCTAAAAAGGCTGAATGTTATATGCCCTACCTGTTCCTGAGTAGTTTCACCAGCAGGTCTACATGAAAGCAAGAATATTTCCAAGAACATGGCATGGGTATTTCTATTGACTGTTACAACAGGACAGAAGACAAAATGTGTCATTCCTGCCTTTCAAGAGGCCATAATCTTTCCTCTATGCTCCTGCCACGTTACAAGGGATTTTTCTTCTATGTAAGACTGCGGCAAAAGCTGGACAGGCAGTGAAACCAGTATAAAGCATAGAGGGCTTTTTTTCCTCATTATTTTTCTCATAGAGGATTGTAATATTTTTTGCATTAGGGTATCCTCCACTAACCTTAAATCTGTCAGATGCTAATGAAGATAGGGTTGCTGTATTTGGAAAGGAATGGGCAGGACAAATTTCCAGGTTTTCTGCCATGAATATCAGAAGGATAAAGCCTTGTTCTCCCAAGTGAAACAGTTAAGAAATTCATGGTTTGTCCTAATCTGAAACAGCATTGCCTAGAGGTCTCAAATGCAGGGCCGAAAATATGCAGCAATCTTTGGTGCATTAGGAGTTGTAGATCATTTACATGCTTGGCAAGGCAGTTTAAGATCATTGTTTACTGTTAAGAAGTTCTCAAGTGTTTATTGAAAAATATGTTAAATGTGAAACTTCTAAGTATCTTCTATTAGAAAAAATCTTTCAAGACAGCAGATGCAAATTCCTAATGACTGCCATATGCCAAAAAGATTTCATGGTTAAAAAACGGACTTAAACAATGCATCTCTAAGTTCTCATAAAAACAAGTTTTTAAAGTGTTGTGTTTTTTTTTTCTTTTAAATAAAACCTGAAGGTCTTCTGCCAAGAAAAGTTTTATCAGTGGAAAATAACAATTCTTGAGCTTCCTATATCTCACAGAATATTTATCTTCCTACAGAGATCTCTGCTTATATCATTACTAGTGGACTGAAAGGATACTAAGTAGATATCCCTTATTGAGTCCATACTTATATGAATTTAAGTATATCACATCAACTTTAGGTTTTAAGTTGAATTCAGAATACTCTTTGCTCAGCATTTCTCCAGAGGATAGATTTCCTAGGAGTTCTTGTAATTATTTGGGTTTGAACTTCGAAGAAAAAACAGTGAGAATGTTTGCTTTAAAACAAAATGTTTTTCTGAAACCCACAAAGATCTGATGTGAAAATCACAAAACTTCATTACGGTCTTTGTCACTAGGGTTTTGTGTCCTGCTTTGTAAAGTCTGTTAGTGATGATGAAATTAAAAATTAATTGTGGCTCTGTTCTGGTTTTGATGCTCAGAAAACAACAATATAAGTAGATTTATCTTTTTTTTTTCCCTATTTTGCTCACCTCTGTGAAACAGATACATCTAAACAACTTCATTTACCATAACAGATAATAAAAGATTGACAAGGAACTCAGGGTTCTTAACTCTTGCACATATCACAGTAATGTCTCAGAGGCAGTATTAGAAGATCCAGAAATGCAGCTGGCTGCTTACATATTAATTCTGATATTTTTTCTCCACAAAAACCATGGGCAAATGAAAAATAATCTTTCATTTTCCAGCTAAACCCAGCCGACCAGTGCCAAAACACTACCAAAGAAATAAAACAAAACAATTCTTTATTTCCTGTCTCAGGAGCCATCTGCACATTTGCATGTCTGCCAAAAGCATTCTTGATTAGTTCAGCTCTCCCAACTAGTCCCAACTAGCTTTCTCTATTAAACATTTAGCACTCTTCTTAAGACATTTAAATAGCTGATTCAAAACACTTCTTGCTATGAACTGAAATCTGATCTTCCCTTTCTCCTGGAAGTGAAATACCCAGCATGTGAAAGCTGCAAACTAAATCCTAACAGAGTCAAACAAACCCAGCATTAACCACTTGAACTTCTGGTGTTAAGGTTCAAATTTGACTCAGGATTGTCAAGTGTAACCTTTTCTTACAAGGCTGCTTTAAACACATATAAGTGCAGTTCGAGACCGCATCTGGAACAAAAAAGACAGCTTTTGAGTTTGATCTTACAGAGGCCCTACTAGCTGTCAACTCCTTATAACCTTTTGATAAAAGAATTTGAGTAAGAGATAACCAAACTGCACTACTTGAATGAACTAGAGCTCAGCTCTTCAACAAGCATCTTAGATTCTGCAGCACTCTTGTCATGATAAACTGGAAATGCCGCCTCAAAGCCATTTCGCACAAAGATAACAGAAAACTCTCCATTAATAATGAAAATATCACAGGAAGTACGGTAGCTTTTGTGCCATTTATATTGATACTACATTGATTTTTTTTCAATACTTTGTTGTCAATTTTCAGTGAATTACTTGCAATTCTCTGCATGGACAAAACACTCCATTATGCTGCCAGATACTGTTAACAGAAGAGCAGAGAACAAATGTGAGCTTTAGACACCTGGTGAGGTGTTAGATGGTAGCTTGACTTAAACACAATTACCTGGTTATTTCTGCCACAATGATGAGCAATCAAATCTGTTAAAACTGTTGAAATTTAAATTGTCTTCTTAAGGTTTCAGCCTCACCCTTGGATGGCTGAATCAATTCACAGCTCTTCTGGCTACTCCTAAATAAAGGTCACCTTCAGACTTAATAAAAAATTATAAAAATATTTAGTTACCACTCTTCAATTAGTTTATTGGTTTTGAGGTTTTTTTCTGTTTAGTTAAGGATGCCTTTTTTAAAGTTACAAAACTAAAGGAAGCCTCAGTAATTAGATATTGAACATGTCAGTGCCTGGGAATACAATGCTTTCACAACTAAAAGGCATGCCTTGTTTACACTCATTTCTGTTTTAATTAGATCTAATTCTGCAAGCAAAGTTTCACCTTCTTAAAACTGATCATTCAGCAGTCATCTGGCATTAGCAAATGTTATGTAAGGTAACTTTTTTGTTTTAAAATGTATCACTAGTTTCTGAAGGGCAATAAAGTTTTGTTTTACCATGTTTAACCTGTATTTAACTCAACCATAACGCTAAAGTGCTTCTTGTTCCAGCTCTATTTCAATGATAGTCAGTAGGTTTGTTCTTCATAAATTAACAATATGTTTTGAAATCCTTCAAAGCATCTGCTAGGCAGTACTGTGGACTTTTAAAATAATTTGTACTGGAATTGCAAGCAATAAAATAATATTTTCTTAGGTGACCACAGTTACTATGGGAAAAGAAAGAAAGAGTTGGAAACATATCCTCCCACTCAAAACATTACAGGAATACACTGGGACTTGGTGTATCTAAGTTATAGCGTCCATCTCCAAACTATTCTTGGGAAGAAACATAGGACTGACTCTTGAAGATGAGGTAAATCCTCCCACAGAGCTATTGCAAGAATATTATTATAATGGAAGAAATATGATTTGAGCCTCATGGCCAAAGAGTAAAGAGGAGAACAAATAAAATTGCCTTCAGACTGCATTGTGATAAACTCCAGTGCTATCTTCTGAAGATGCTATGGGAACCATATCTCTCTCAGTAGATACATGGGAGTTGGACCTGTCAGAGAGAGTACATTGTTGTAAAATATAAATACAGGTAAATACATACTTAAAACCTTCAGAACCATGGAAAAGAACTTAGACAAGAAAGAAGCATACATTCTTGGACAAGAAAAAAAAAGTATATGGAACAGCTCAGGGAAAAGAATAATGAAGTAGGAAAATTAAGTAGTATTTTCCATAGCTGCAAAATTTTGATGCACTGTTCTGCAGAAAACTCTCCAGTTGTGAATGCCAACTGACATTAAAAGTTGCAATTTCTGAGACGCAGAAGGTCCCAAGACGTAAAAGTCTTTGGAGGCCATAAAGGGCTCAGAAGACAAGTAGAAATAACTGGTGTCTTTTAGCTTCAAACCTTCAGGGCCAAACTTCTATCTTGCCTTTTGAACCCAAAGAGCTAAACAGGCCAGTGACTTGTTCTGGAGTTTTTGCTATCAGAAGAAAACTGAAACAGTCTCTTGAAGCCATTTAGGCAATGAAACAATCACTGCTGCTTTTAATATCTTCTTGCCCCAGGCAACCACCTGTTTCGCCTAGCATATATATTGCAGAATTGGCCCTGGCAGCAAAATGCAGTGGGTCAGGCAGTCTCAGTGTCACAAAAGCAATGAGAGGAGATTGCACAGCTGCAGAAACCTGCCTGAGGCACTCTGGCTTAGAGGATTTTAAAGGAGTGTTTGCAGCACTGACAGTTATGGGCAGACAGTTTTCCCACACAAAGCCATTAGAAAATGGTGTGTCTATGGCCAGTCCTGAGCCTGTAAACAGCTTTTGCTTTATCAAGATTAAAGGAAGATGAGGCAGCTGGGGCTAATAAATTGAAAATCAATGCCATTAACAGAGAGACTAAAAAAGAAATAAAAATCTAAGCCCTGCAGAAGCTGAAACTCTCAGCTTTGCATTGTGTTGTGCATAAACAGATTGTATACATGTCCTGGTTCTCCTTGAATTTGACCTCAGATTTAGGGAGATAAAAATATAGATGATGTCTGAATATCCTGTTTATTAAAAATGTATATAATTTACATTTATGCAGCTGTATATATATATATACATATATACATCTGTGGTTTTCTATTAGCTGCATTATGCTTTGTATCAGACCCTGTGCGATATTTTTAGGATTTGAGAGGAGTAGCACCCATGATTAGTGATTTTATGAAATATAATTACACCTATAACCTGCCACAGGTTATATTATGACAGCACAGACCCATTTCATGGTATCTTCACACCTTCTCAGTGTTTCAGAGCTAATGATGACATACAGACTGGTAAACTTAGCAACGGTCAGGAACATTCCTATGCATTAGAATGAGATCAGCTTTTCTGCAAAATGGTTTCAAATAGTCCTTGGCATGCTTCAGCCTGTGTCAGCTAGCTCTGTCCTCTAAAACTCATAATCATCATTCCTGTTTGGACATAGGCTGTTGTATTGCAGCTACTCCATTTGGAGACAAGAATCTTACTAGCATGTACACATACCACTCTGAGCCAGTTGGATTCAGCACCAAGAAACATTTCCAGACACACTCACTTTACTAGTGTAGGTGCAGCCAGCTAACTCAAATAGGGATCTCTTGGTTTTATCACTTACCTACCATTGATCTGTTTCATGCACTGAGGATTGATGTTTGAAATTCAGAAGAAATGAGATGAACATACTCACTTGAATATGAGGACCTGCACAGGCAAAGATCCATAAATGCAAACTCAAGGCGAAATCTCCATTACTCCTAAACTTCTGGGTTTATAAAGCTGAAGTCACACTGCATCAGAAAGTTGTAAATGAATAAACACAAATTTAAGAAGACATCTTCATTAGCAAAGAAATGACAACTCAAAAAATGTTTTTATGCTTCGCAGCTTATTTGGATTGTTCTGTTTTGCATGGTAACTTTTTGTGTACACCAGTATGTTCTGTTTTGTAATTTTGTCTTAATGCATGTGAAAATGAACCATCACATTTCTCTAAGCAATATTCATTTACATACCCATATTTTAATCTCTTTCACAATATTAATTTAGACAGTCATATTTTAATCTCTCTCTGGCTCCCTCCTAATTACAAAACTGTCCACCTCTTTCCAAAATTATCAATGAATTACTATTAGGCATTTTCATCTTGGTTCAGTAGAAGAAATTTAATGTATTTCTTTTCTGTGTAATGATTTACACATCAGACAGGATAAGCATCTGTATGCAGAGCTTTTCATTGACTCTATTGAGAAAGATTTTTTCTTTTCATTTTATACTAACAAGGAAAAATTACCTGGACTGTGTTGGTTTATAAACATTTCCCATTTAAGTTGCATGGAGAAGAAACAAGCATCAGACATCCAAAAGCATTATGAGGCTGCAGTGTTGTGCATTCTGGAAACTTATAAGGAAAATCAGAAACTAACATACTTTATAAATAAAGTATTGAGAAGAATTTTGGAGACAATGATGGAGGGTAAGGGGGAACGGTGCTCAGAGAAAAAAACATGCAAAGAACTGCAGGATATCTGTGTCAGTCCAAGTGTAGAGTATGCCTTGAATTTCCAATTAGCTTAATGAACAGAGCATGTCACTAAGACAATAGATTGACTGAATGTCAGCTGGAAAATTATTCCCATAGTGAGTGATTTTGAGACCAACAAGGAAGGACAGAGAAGTCTGCTGGAAAACACTCCTCATCAAAAAAGATGAGGAAAAGAAAATAGTGAGTCCAGACAAAGATCTGTAGAGTTTCAGAACCAGAGGGAGTGCCAGTGCATTTGAACCCGTTAAAGCATTGAAGTGGAAATTTTATTTTACCAGTTCTTCCTCTTACAAGATGGATAGTATTCCTTAAAACAAAGCCTCTCTCAGTGCCTTACCTCCCTACTCTCACCTAGGATATATAGTAGATCTGCTTAGTGTGTATCTAATGCTAAAAGCATACTTGCTCCCAATCAGGAAAGTGCAATCTTCGAGTACCAGATTTAGAACAGTGGCATTTTATTTCACAACCAATGTATTTATATTGTTAGGAGGTCAGGTTATTCTCTTGATAGCATTCGATTTCATATAAAACTACAAGGATAAGCTGAGAGATTAGCATACTTCAAAGATCAAGATCTTCAGCAAACGTATCCACAACAGGGACTTTACTAATCAACTGCAAGAAGAATGTACTCATTATACTAGGGGGTTAGGATAAATACTGCTCTTTGTGAAGGGTTTTAAAAACTAAAAAAAAAATAAATCTTACGTTATCTTCTTGTTTCCCTTACAGAGAAGAACATGAGGCCCAGAATAAAAAAAAATAAATAAATAATGGTCTTGATCTTTGCCTACTGCAAGTGAGCCTCCATGAATTCTCAGTGAAAACCTTTATGAGTGCTGCTGATGCAGACGTGTTGTAAGTCAAACTTTCTCTGCTTATGTATTTCCTTGTAACAAGCTCTTCCTAGCTGAGTAAATGTCTATAGGGCAGAACACTAACAAAAGACTATAATTCTTTTATATAGGTTATTTTACATATCTTCCCAGAAACTGTAACAGATTAAAAGTATTTAATTTTGCCATCTGCAACCAAATCAACCAATTTGATCTAAAGTCTGTCCAAGTTATGGAAAAGGCTTTAATCAGGCTTTGTCTCAATTTCTAAATGTGGCTGGGATGTTTTACAGCTATTTCCAGAAACCAAACCTTCAGTATAAATCAGCACAGCATTACCTGCTCAGCTTCATATATGCACATGTGTTTCCTTGACTTGTTATTAAAAATTATTCTGCCTTATTTTAAAAGCTAACTCCACATTTTTACCTCTGAGTTTTTTTCAGAAATAGGATAAAAGCATAAGAAAATACATTCCACTTAATTTATTCTCTTCACATCATTAATCAATGGAACAAATATATTATCATACTTAAAATACCCTCTGAAACTGTGATTTTAATATACTTTATTGAAAAAGTACAGTTTTAAATTTTTTTTTAATGGGACAAAGCAATGGTCACCTCTATCTACCAAGTCCTTTTGTTGATGAATCATGACTGCCATATGCCAAACTCACATCTGCATGATAAAAGATAAATCTTTTTTTCAATGTATCTTTAAGAAATTATATCATCGACATTTTAAAATCATGAAATGCTGATGCTCTGAATATATTTCATGTCCTCTGTGTTGCACCATTTCCCAGATCACAGTTTATCCATGTATTAGCATGCCAGTTGAACCCATCAGTCTATGTCACCTTGAGAAAATCATCAATAGCAGAGGAAGAACAACAAGAGGAGGTTTAGCACTAAGGCCTGAGACACCACCACATTCTCTTGCATTTTCCTAAAGAAAAAAAAAAGCCAAAGGAAAATAATTACAAGCTATTACACTCAATTATGATACAAATTTATTTACAAAACTGCATAAGCAGAAGAGGATTGCTGCAAACAACAAAACACATGAACTAAATACCCTCTGGAAGTAATACAGGTACACAACTTCATTGAAGCAAGCTTAGACTGTAGCCTGAAAGTGAGCATGAACTACAAGCATTACGCAGTCCTCTCCATGCCATAATTTAGGTCTCATTCTACATTGCATTACACCATCAAATGTATGTTACTCTAGAGTAAAATGGATTTCTGTGAACGTATGCTCTACAAGCCACTGTAATCATGTCCCAGTCTCTACAAGATCTCCTTGGCACTACACACATAAGAGTATTATGTAGAACACGAGGTAGTGAATAGGTGTAGTGATCCTTCCCAAGCAACACTATGTGTAAACATAATGACTATAGCATGACAGTTGAGGTACTGAAGGTAGGTACAGAAAAAAACATGAACAGCAAAAGGTCCAAATCATCTCTAATGAGGAATCCTGTGGTCAGTCCTTCATCCAGCATAAATTCTCAGATATTCCTGGCTGCCAGTCTGTGCTCACATCCTAACATGTCCTCTTATATGATACAAAAAGTCTACAAAAGCAGCAAGTCAAGACATTGTCTACAGGAGTACTAAAAAGATATGCAGCATTTAAAATGTAATACTCTTTCCTTTTTTTGATTTCTGAGTATTTCCTTTAAAAATAAATAAATAAATAAAAAACTACCAGAGTCTAAAAGAAAGGAAATATAGGTAAACAAGGAAAAATAAGTAGAAACTTACTTCAGGGTGAAATCCATGACAAGATTCTGGACGTCTTCTTATCTTCTGAGATTTTAAACGCTCACATTTAAGGGATTCATTATGTACAAAGTAGTTAAGGAGAGATCTGAGCATTGCATTTTAATACTCTGAGTTTATATGAGTTTTGAAATGAATATAGTGAAAATCTTTCAGCCTCTTCCTTCCTCTCCATCAGAAACCCCAGGGGATATGTATAGTCAACACAAGAAAAAAAAAGGTACTTCTAGTGCTTTCTCCTGTGATCCAAAGTTTAGACAGTACCATTTGCACTTGCCCTGCTGCCTGTCTTTCCATAATAAGCCTGCAATAAAAGCACACTGCAGGCTTCTTTTGATAAATTCAAACTAATGTGAGAAAACAAATCCTGAACTACAGAACAGCACAAAATAAAAAGTGGGGCAACTAAAAATCATGTGTTATATCTACTTTGCTACATATTAGTATTTTTGGAAAGCAGGATTCTGAAACATTTTAAATACCCCAGTCTAACCCTAAAATAAAAAAGATAACTATATTGTAAGGAGTTCTGTAAGTTCTAATATCAGCAGATCCATTCTCATAAGAAAATTACATACTAATCTGAAAGATGTTCAGCTATCTACGTGTGCCCATACGTGTGTTCTTTTAATTTGCATTGGCTGTTAAAAAAAAAAAAAAAAGTGAATTCTCCTTCAAAATAAGAATCAATTCTCAGCTGCTTTAATTTCAAACAGCCCCAGCACTCTAAAATGGATCATGTATTCTTAAGACATGTAATGCAAGTTTTAAATAATAAGAAACTTTTCTATATTTGCATCTTGAATCTCTTTCTGACTAGTTTGCAAATAAAAGGATATACCTTATTTCTATAGGTGCCATGGTAATTGGTGGGATAGAATCACAGAAGCATTCGTTATCTACTACCACCATGAAGAGATTGCTGCTTGGGATTTGCTGGATAACAAAAGACCTGCACATTAAAAAGAAACCAAATCATGGTGATGTTATCTGTATTTCTGAGCAGGAGGGGTTTTTGAACTTGTCAACAGTACCTGTATTATAGTCACAAATACAACTGACTTTATGTATCATACGATATGTCCACAAGCCATAGAAGCAGGGGGCCTTGGGCAATGCTTCCCTCAGTTCACAGAATACAGTTTTCCGGTTTGAGATGTACATGATGCTGGCAGGTACACAGGTGAAGCAGAACAGGCTTATACTGCTGCTACTTTAGTGAGGAGACTGGCATACAAGTGATTTGCTAAAGACTTTATCAGATTTTTCTTTTTCAGGTTTCAATACTGAAGCTCTGCTCTATCATTAATACCTTGCTGTGTATTTATGATCTGGAATTTTTAAGTACACATGAAGCTGATCTGCAAGAACAATGAAGGTTCTTTTGCAGCCACATAGCAACAACTCACAGTCTCAAACTTTAGGCTCTACAATCACATTAGAGCCTTTATTCACTCTGGGTCTTGCTTGAAGCAACATGAACTACTGAGAAAGATCTCAGCTTTCATCAGTCCTCTTGAGAGTAATTTTATTACTGAGCCAACAAAACAGAGATTAAGCCTCAAAATCTTCCTAAGCGAGGAGATTTATTTTAGAATAATGACTACTATATGGTACAAATATGGTGATAACTCAGCACCACATTCAAATTAAGACAAAGTAGGCAACTCAAAAGGAGAGAGAGAAATAAAGACATTGCTTGTGAGAAGGAAAGCACCCAGGGGAGATCAGGGAAGAATCCTGTGGGTACTATTCAATAATCCACATAGTTAGAATGAGCTGAACTCTTAAGCACATACCAAAGAGAAAAGGGGGAGAAGGCAGAGCCAAATAGGCACTCTTTAGCCTTTTATTTTAAATTCGGGACACTATACAAAGAAAGGCTTTAAGGCTCAGACCAAATTCTTGAAAATTTTTTAAAACAATCTGTCAGCATTTTTATGTCATATCAACAGAATATCTGCCATATCAAGTATCCTTGGAATCCAGCAACTCCAGGAATTAGGTGTTTTCAGTGTGGTAGGCTGGTAGGTGCACAGAACACCAAGGGCTTGAGCACCAAGAAGATGTGGAGAGAAACCTATTTCTCCTCAGACATCTTTATTTAAAATACATATTGTCTTACTAAAATAACTCCCTGCTTTTTCCAAAGATCACAGAATATGAACAAGCAGAGGGGGCGGAGAATGTTCAAACCTTGCTTCAGAAAAAATTTTGGAGAACGTAATACAAAACTGTCGCCAAAGGAAAGATTAAACACTTTTCAGTATTTTTTAAACTTACTGAACCTCCCTTAAAATTACACTTAAAGTGATCTGCAATATGTTAGCTTTATGTTTATACATGAAATACACATTTATGGCATAATGTAAAAGGCTGAACTTTTTAAATGTACCTACCAAACAGCTGGAGCATGTAGCAAGACTGACATCATTGTAATGGAGCATCTGTGGCTTTGTGGGTTTGTGTGTGGGAGAAATGGGGCCAATAAAAGGAAAGGAGGGAAAATCTTTAACAGACAGTAACAGCAAAATTGTACTGCATGAATTTCTCAAAAGAGTTATGAATAAATCAAACCCTAAAGGACAGAAAAAGAATCTTAATTTTATTCCCAGAAATTGGCACAATTTTGCTTTCATGCAGCCTGAAATTTATATTTATTTTATCTTTAAAACCAGCTCAGAAAAGGACCTGAAGGGCATGAAGTCATGCAACAATTAACTGCATGCTAAATTATTAATTTATTTTTTTTTATGAGGAAGGAGTAATGACTCTCTTTTTGTACCTACAGTGTGCCTGACACCAAATCCTTTGGTGACAGCCCCTTTCTGTGGCACTCAGGTGAATACTGAAGCCTGTGAGAACACATGAAACATATAGTCAGGCTCAAAGGTGCTATTTCAGGAAAGGCAGGAACATTTCCCATTTCAGTTCTTCCTCCACCCACTTCTTTGGGATGGCTAAGGGCTCTACAGTATAGGCTATTACCTTCCCAAAGAATGGGAGGGGGGAAGGAAAAAAAAAAAAAAGGAGAGCTTTTTGTATCACTTCACAAAAGTGAATGACAAAATAAAGAACTTCAACTCAGAAGAAAGTTTTCACTGCAGATGATGCTGATTAAGTTACTATATTGTTATCCTGACAAAATAGTCAAAAACTACAAAGGTTTGTAGAAATTAGATGATAGAAAAAAAATTGCTAGACCTGGTAATTTGGGGAATGCAAATATTCTTATTATTCTACAGCCTGTTAATCTATTACAGATATTTCTGAAGTGTCTAGCCTTAAGGTGACTGCCACAGAACATGAAACTGTCATCTAAAGAGCCATAAAAAGATGAAAGTTCTGGTTCACTGCAGCATTATTTTCCATGGTGCATTATAATAACCAATAATTTGCAAAGTGACAAAAACTAGCTTCTCATTCACCATACTAGAGGTAAATTCAAAAGAAAATATTATCTTCCACAAGCAGTAAATGAATGTTTTCTCAACTCTCAAACATAATCTTGAAATGAAGCTGTAGAGCCAAGTGTGTCCTCACCAGTCATTGACTTGTGAGGTCACAGGCAAAGGATTAACATATCAATAAGTGAAGACAGAGGATTGAAGACAGAGTTTGAGGAAAAAAAAAAAGAAAAAAAAAGTATACAATTTAGCTTTCTTTTCTAATAATAAAATGTGCACAAGCAAATTATGCTGCTTTCAGCTGCTGTAATTTAAGATCATTTCACAGACATGAGGTATTCTTACCCTCACTGAATCAATGGCAAAGAAGTTTCTGCCAGTCACAACCACTGCACTGCTCTGTGACTATTCAGATAATTCACATAGCACTGCTACCCTGCCCACATTGGACAAAGCACACAATCATCCCAGCAGCAGGTCTTTCTGTTTAAGTTCAGCTTCCAGTTTCCATAGTGATATGCACATGCATCTTTGAAATTCATTTTCAGTGAATGATTATGCCAGTAAGTCTCAACAATTGAACATTCACAGAAAACAAAAGGCACATAAACACAGTCAGAACAAAGTCTTTCAACTACTGAAATATTCCACTAAAATGTTTCATTACACAAGCCAAGATTCAGTCCTAATAGAGGAAAAAACATCTAGCAAAGCGGCTACCATGACTGCAGTGGGAAACAAAGTAAGTTGCTGACAAAGTAATGAAAATGGTCTTGTCTCTTAAGTGAGCTCTACTGCAAGTCTCTCAAGTTTATATTTCAATAAGCATTTCTGAACACCTGCTGGCTTGTCCTGTCATTTGGGTCACTGGCCATAAGGGAGCCAACTCTCAGGGACAGAGTAAGAGTTTTTATTGAACTGGTTTAACAATCAAAATAAAGTCTATGTTTAATAGCCTATGTCTAATATTTATGCAAATGTTTCATGTTCGAAGTGTAAAGCTATTATTGTGTTACTATAAATCTTTTAATTTGAACCTTTTTCCTTTACACCAGTATCATTCACTGTGATTCGATAGTGACAGAACAGAAAAAGCCTTGCATGTGGCTTAATACATAAAATGGAATGAACTCTTTGGGTTCCTGTTATGTTGAAGCTACACTAAGTCACTAAGAACTTGAGTAATAATTTCCCTCAGCTTCATGTTTTACTTGGAAATAGTAAATATTTGCTTAAAGATGCAAGTATTTATTAATCTGTTTCTTGAAAATAAATTTTTCATTATGAAATGAAAGAAGAAAAGACTTGGAATTCAAGTACTGCTGAGTTCAGAATTCTAATTGCTAAAGCCATGCTTTTGAAGGCATGATAAGAAAGAACTTTTAATGCATGTCTGGTGGCTAAATGACTCCTGTCACAGGGAACCAGTGCTTTCTAATTTCTTAAAACAGCCTAGAATATGGAAAGCATCATAATAGAACTGTAATACAAACAAATCTTGAAGGGCAGTCACACCAGCTGCCTTCTTGCATGTAACTCAGGTTTCTGCATTAGAAGGATAATCATCTCCAACTCCAAACAGAGTATAAACAGAAACTCAAATTATTCAAGGATAATTCAGAGCAGGAGCTTGGCTTCAGTGATCTGAATCATCCTCTGCAGGAGGGTTTTTCTCTCTCTTTAATGGCCGAACAGTGATCCTGCAGAGAAATGCACCCTGAACAGGGTGAAATATGATGCCTACAGCTAAGAGCAGACTACAACACCTGTTCTAAAAGAGATAGCAAAATACCTTCACACCTGGTTTTTTCCCCCAATATGAATCTCTTCCCTTTTGCTTGTGTATGTAAAAGTTTTCACACAGTAATGATATATATTATATTGTTATAATAATAATTTATTCCACAGACTTTTTCTTTTTAAGCACAACAGCTCAATTTCAAAAATGTTAGCTCTTTCTGTTATTAGAAGAATTACTTTCTCCTGTAGGGAAGTAGAATTAGAAGATATACTCCAGGCAGTAATGGACTAGGGAAGATGCTAGAAATCCCTGTGGGAAAGGGACAGAGGGAAGAAGGTTATTAGTGGGTGCAACGGGTGGCTTTGCTGTGGGGCCTCTGCAGCCTGTCCCCTTAGGGATTTCTAGCATCTCCCACATGATGAAAACAGACACAGCAGCAGCAAGGCAGAGCTAGACCCTTTTTTCCTTCTGGCTGCTATAGTCATGATGCTTTCCTGAAGAAAGAAGACCAGCTTACTGGCCAAAGTGAAGCTCTCATCCTTCTGCAAGACACTCATTTCCTTGCTTAATGCACATCATTGCTTCACTACAGCTACCTGAATCAGAAGGTGTAAAATGTGTATGTGGGAAGCTTAGCATCTTGTCTCTGAAATGCTGCTGGCTTCACCTTTCCTTTCTTAACACAGCTGGATCCATGACAGCCAAAGCTAAACTAATTCAGTAGCAGACATGCAAGAGATGTGTCTTGACCAGCTAAGCAAATGTAACCTTTCAGTTGTTTACTCTCTACTATTTGACTATAACAGCTGCTATTAAAGGAAATCAATATTACTGTTAAACAGCTTAGTCTCTGTATTTCTATGCAGAAGGGAGGATCCATTTCATTGTCTACTGATGTTAAGTCTGGGACAGGATATTTGAACACAGACCTGAGGTTTCCCTACTAATCAGCAGCCACTTACATAGTCCCAGAAACACCATATCTTAATGTGTTAAATGCAGCATATTTTGTGTGGGACTGAGAGTGGAGCAGACAACTGAGGATCCCAATTGCCAGCATTCATGGGAATTGCACTGAACTAGCCATTAGCTGGTGGCCAGTGATACCACTACTTGACTTTCTTCAACAAAAAAGCATGGTAGTAAACCTCTTGACAGCAATCAGAAACCACTGATTTTCAGATCCATTTCCTCCTTCTCATTGCAGATGGTCACAAAGGCTGCAAAGTGTTTGCTGGAACAAAATGAATGACAAGAAGCACGTACCCCTGAAGATACTTTTACAAGATAATACTACACTTGAGCAACAAAAAAAAATTCAGAGAAAATCTCTGCCTTTTTTTCTACAGGATGTAATATATTGCTTTGTAACTTAAGGATGATTTGAGCACAGCACCAGCATTAAAAGCAATTAAACTTGTTTAAAAACAAAATGCTGTGCTTCTACATAGAACTTAATTCTTTTTTTCTTATAGAAACATTGCATAATTGTGTTTTGTTTTAAAACACACTTGTCCATAAGTAAAAACTACTGATCTACATAGTATATTTTTACAAACAATATACACTTTTTTAATTTCACAAAAATATACTTCTATTATATCTGTGCTCATCACAACAGATACTATCCCTGTAGAGTATGTGGTCATGATAACATGGTTTAGGCAAGTTTTTAAACCTATAAACATTTAACTGGCTGTTCAGATTCATCTTTAATTTCTTGGTCAGGAGCTCATGCAGCCTGACTCAAGGAGGGAAAAAAAAATCCATGGGTATTTTTCATTTGTTTCTGTAATTATCATAGGAACACTTTCATTCTGTTGTTTAATGTTAGAGTGATGAAGTGATGACTGTAGGACTTAAGATTCAAATTATTACTAAAATACTATCTGATTTTTGTGTTAGCATGTGTCAATCCTGCACATACATAATATCATCAATCATTTTTAGGAGGCAATAGAGAAGATCTTTTAGGTATCAGTTGGTTTGCCCATGCAGATGAATCCTACAAAGCATTAAAGAATTGCAGCAAGCAGTTTGAACTGAAATAAACTGAGGGCAATATTTTCAAATTGGCAACCTAACACATGCACAAAGATGTGAAAAAGTAGTCTCAATTTCCATAGTACTCAACTCAAATAGTCCCCAATGAATACCCTGGTGCTTGAGCATCTCTGTAAATTCAGTTATTTCCCTCCAGGCCTTTCAGTGTATTTTTTTGAGTGTGAACCTGCATTAAAGAAGTCTGAATATTTTGGACTAAGATTAGTTGTTGCTTTGGGATTACACATCATATCTGTCAAATTTGATCTTTCCTATTTTTTAGAGAAAGAAAAATCATACCAGCACTAGGGTACAGTAAATGGAAAATATTGTGCAGTCTGCACTCAAATATGTGTTACTCCCATAACTGTTGGTTGCAAATGCTGAGCCCTAATGGTCTGGAACAAACTTGAAGCATTCAGCTGAAGTGCAGATATCCACTGTGCTGTTTCCCAACTCCCATCATGTGCTTTCCAAGCTGCTGGCTACATTTCCAACTCACATTTCTCTCACTTATCACATTTTATTTTTTTTTTAATTAATGAATTAAATGTTTATATCACAGTGAAATTGGACTACTTGGTTGTTGGGTTTTTTTCAAATAAATGATGATAGAGAATGGAATATCTTTAATGCAGTTTATAAAAATAACATATATGCCAATAACAACATTTCTGAGAGCTGGAGCAGTTAAAGTAGATGAAAAAAAGTAGCTAGTGGTGCTCTCATATGAAGAAAGACAGATAAACTCTCAGCCTCAGGCCTGTAACCTGATCCCATGCTAGCAAAATATTACTACCAGTATAGCCTGACTGATGGAAGCACCATTTGGTGTTGGTATAAACATACCTACTCAAAGCAAAGTTTAGGATAAAGGATTTAAAATAACAATATCTTCCTCATTGTTCCTGTGTCAGCTGAAGGCTTGCAACCCTGGAGAGCTGTGGCATGGCTGGCAACCGCTTTGTTTCAGAGAGGTAACTCCAGAAGTGCCATTCCTCTTTCGTTATCTACCAGCGGATGTTTTCTGAAATAACTGGTGCTCAGATAAAAGTACCTTAACAGCTGCATATTAGAAATATTACAAACATCCAAAAGCTTTGAGTATACAGGATTTAGGATGAAGAAAATGTACTTTGTGTAATGAGGAATGTGACAATGCTCCTAAGCTTTCTAGTCCAGCCACCCACATTTATGAGGATGTAAGTTAATGGAGAGTTTCAGATCACTAGTTTTAAAATGGACTGCAACATTTTTCCAAATAAACAAAGCTCAGGAATTCCACAAACTTTAAATACAAGTCAAAGTTCATACCCCTAAACAAATCTGAGCTCATTCTGAGAGTGTGGCATAACTGGGTCTCCACAGGCAGAATGGGTGCCTGATTCTATGATAAACTGTTCACAAGGAACAAAAGAGGAGATACAGTAATCAGCACAAAGCCAATCATATCAGAGGTCTCTTAACACTTGGACTTTCCTTTTGACGGTGGCATCTGGTCAGCAGGA
>NW_009951855.1:914384-936504 GCF_000747805.2 Chaetura pelagica | reverse complement strand
GCAGGAAGATGATAAAGAGGTCAAAGAAGTTATCCAGACTGGAAAATGTAGTTGTACTACAGCATGTTAACCAACGCGTTTTTAGCAGTTTTTTTAGCACTACTTATGTAGCTGTGGTTTGTATTGAGAGACATCTGAGACAATGTTTTTAAAATATTAGATTATATCTAAGCTAGAGAGCTAGATTCTAAATGTAGTTTAAAGATTAACATGCCAGTTATTTCCTCTGATTTAGGAAGGCTCACAAATATCGTGACATTGTAAAAACAACTTTTTAATTGTATTAAATGGTAACCAGTCTTTCCACAGATTTAGGTCTAGTCTGCTCTACAAAGATGATATGGCTCAAACAAAGAACTGCAAGCTGAAGTATAAAAACTAGAGATGACCAGGAGATTTCCAACAAAATTGTCATAAATCCTAGAATGGAAGTGCTCATCAGACGTGCCCACAATGTGCTTCTCAAGGATGCTGTTAATTTATTTCTGTGAATATAGACTTCAGCAATGATTGAGAAGGCCGCACGTTCAGAATTAAGTATGCTGCATGCCAGCTTCTCCATAGCTAGTGAAAACCCTATAGTATTTTAGGTAATATGTAAGTGCTCCTTGCATGGCACTCAAAACCTAAAACTCATGTTGTTTTTCCAAGTTAAGGCTACTAAATATCTGCTAAGGTCTCAAATCCTTTATACAGAGTAGTGCTAAATGTGCAGATGCCCAATGTTTGCATTGTTTTTCATCAGACTATAATATGAATACATTATAAACTGAAATGAATTTCTTAGTTTTAGCAATTCTTCACAAATGTGTCTAACTTTAAAAATTCACTGCAGTGTTTTCCAATTTATATAATGTTCCCATTCCAAGCCTTCTTTTATTTATATATTGCTACTCAGCTCAAAGTATTATGGCGTTCACACAACTTTTTAAATCTCCTGTCATTACAAAGCATCCTTTCATTGTGCCAGCTTCCATCTATCAATCAATCAATCAATTAATATTTATTGCTGCTTATTTAAAATCTAAAATTATGTTAACTCTTAATTAGTTGTAATATTTACACTTCATAGCACTACTGAGGTTAACAACAAACAGCAAATAGGTGGAGACCACCAACGTCCCACATAAAAGTTTCATGTGCAAACTTCTCAAGCAGTTCAGCTCTTGACTGATGGGGAAGTCGTAAGTAGGGAAGTAGGGAGTTAAGAGAGTGAGCTCATCTCACCCTACTAGTTCAGGAAAAAACCTACAGTGGAACTAATGACAACATTAATAGAATTGCTGGGAAGCTGGCACATGTATCTCTAAGATTTTACACTACTTACAGACAGACCACGTGGTCAGTGCTACTTAGTCTCCTACTGAAAAATTTGCACACATCTGCAAGAAAAGATCACTGTACAATTCCTTGTCTTTCTCTTTGTTCTGTAGAGTCCCCCTCTCATTGAATCTGTATTCCTTGCCTTTGACAAAGATGGCTTTGGTCAGCATTTTTTTTTTTAACATTCAATACATTTTTTTTCCTTTGATCCATAGTGATTCTTTCATTCTCTAGCTTCTTTTATGATTACAATGCAAAGCAAATTGAGAGACAGACGCTGAATACAGATTTGCATGGTTTTGTCAACTAAACAAAAAAATTCCAAGGTTCTGATTTTGGGGGGAACACTGACATAGAAACAGAATAATTATGAAAGGCTATTTTCAGTCTAAGGTGGTGTTCTGTGTATAAGCAGCTACGATAGTTCTGAATTCAACAAGAACACTAAAAAAAATTCTGAAACCAAAAGGAATATTTGTCTATTTAAAAACATAATCCAGAAAACCCAAACCCCAAGCAAACAGAAAAAAACACAAAACACCAAAAACCCTTTGAAAACTGACCAAAGGATTGTTAAACTAATGACTGGCAGGCACAGACGTGCCTGGTAACTTATAGATGTCTTGCCCTATTATTTCATATACCTATTTTCTTAAATGAAAGTAGTAATTTACTGTGTTTCCTGAACTCTCCATTCAAAATATACATTATCAAAGGGTAGAGTTAAATTACCCATACAGTGACTTTAAATTGCACCTGTATGACAAACGTTATAATCACGGTTGCCTTTGGAGTGAAGAGGAAGTTACTCAGCACACAATTGGAGATGTGTGGCTAGCACACAATATAGTATTTTAAGCTAAGTATAAAAGCCTTTAATAAACAAATCTAGCAGTTTAAATTGCATAATTTGATATTTTTTACAAGGGAAGGACAGGAAAAATAAAACCTTTTGGGATCTTCTAGAGTTTTGGGTTTTTTTCTACCAATGCTGCTGTTGCTGCAAATACAGAGTTTTTAATGCTAACAAGTATTTTGCAAGTCTGCAAGCTCTGATTTTCAAAACAGAGAATTTAGATTGAATTAGATTTGAATTCTAGAGACTTCAACAGTTAGCTACTGGGGTATGCAAAATACTGAGTTTCCCTTGAAGTTTCTCCTTGATTTCTATGCTCTTTGAGACTAAGACCTTTTTCAACACTGGCAAGATCAGCAGTGAGCAGTTTGGCTCTGGCACACCTACGGCTCAACACGGACATTGGTCTAAACCACTTGTACACATGGTGTATGTGTACTTTTCATGGCTGCTGAAAAAGCAAATGTAAAAATGTTCACTCTAAGTAGAGTATCATGAAATACAGAGAATATTTGGGTTTCTTCAGGGACCTGTAAGATGGATACAGTAAAATGAATACAACCCAAAATGTCTTCTAGAAGATTGACTATAATTTACTGCCCAAACTAGTTCAGGAAATCTAGAGATATTCTGATATATGTAGCTGGGGCTCCAAATGAGAAGAAATTGGCCCTTGATGCTTTGTTTGTTTTATGTGGCAAGCTGATTTGTTTAGCAGTAAACTAACTACATCTGAAAATGCAAATGATTATTTATTTCATGGGAAATTGAACTGCGTATTTATTTACACATTTTAAACATGATCAAGTACAGCAGTTTGGCAAGCTTCTGCTGGGAAAGAAATGCAGAAATATTGTAGCAAATGATGGTCCGTCTCAAGATTAAGTGGTTTTTAAAAACCATTACCATTTTAATGTCTGTAGATTGCACTAGTCCTGACATTAGTATAGTCATGCCCAGAACAATCTGAATCTAATTTGTATTGTTATTTATCTATTACTGCAAAATAAGCACATTCAGTGGACAAATTTGCCATTATGACTCCACATGAAGGGTTCAGTGTCATCCTGAACTATAACTCCATCACCATTTACCTCTTTTTATTGGCAATGAACAGCACTTAACACCCAGTCTATAAGAAAGCCAGAGAAGGCATTTGCTAAATTGATTATTTTCCCTGTTGCATAATTGTCTGCTTATGAACATTCCAATGGGCCAAAAATATAATACATGGGAGAGTGTTTAATCAAATAAGTAGTTTCTATCAATTTAACAGGCAACTTACATGTGATACACAACAAAGGCAACACATTCATCTTGTCTAATTAAAACACACACATAAGTCTTACTCAGGGTTAAGATGATTGCAGTTACTTACTTCCTTGCTTCCCTAGTGAAAATATAGCTTTCTCATAGTTATTTTTCTATTTATTGTGTGTCTCAGGACTGTGCACAAAGAATCAACTGGGAACAAAACAGTTTCTTTGGGTTTTTGGAATTGACCTTGTGGACCTCTGAGTGCTGCAATTAAAAGAGAATGGGGTTTTGCTCCTTGGGTCACTGGAAGTAAGGCCAGATTTTTGATCCGCATCCAAGTCCAGTATGTCATCACACATGAACAGGAGAGGTTAAAAGGGCAGATTTTTAAGCATTTGTCTGTGTGACTGCTGCCTGATTTGTACACCCATCATTTCTACAGTTGAATATGTAAATAGGGCAACTATGGTTCCTTGGTATGTTTCCTTGTGACTGAAATTTTAAGTTATATACTTCATGTATAAACAGTCAAATGGATAAGCTGCTGTGCCTTACTGAACATCTATACCCACACTCATAGCAGCCTGAGTTAATACTGGAAATAACTGAATTTCCTAAATGAAGCTAAACGAAACATCTGAATTTTCACGCAAAAAACCAAGATTTGTAATTAGAGAAAACTTATTTTGTTTGTTCTGCAAACAGATGAGTGGATATACTAAAAAGATCAGGTAACTCTCTGGTCAAATATCGTAACAGCCATCACCCTTTCTAATTTAACAGCTTGGTCTTTCTAAGAATGCTTTCCCTAGACATTTTTAGTGCTTTTTAAGTATCAACAATTAAATTTTGCAATGCTGAGATCACCAGAAAGCAAAAACTGGTAATGTAATCAGTGAGGATTGCTGAAGAACTTTGGTTGACATGCTCACTTGTATTAAGAATTGGCTAACAGATCAGGGCAATACCTCATAAAACTGCAAACAGCATTGAGATGCTTATTTAGCCAAAGACTTTGAATTTAACGTCTAATCAAAAACATATCTGCAAGCAGCACAATGCCTTTAAAACCCATACCAAGTGCATTTGGCATTAGTGTCGCTCTGACGCAACAGCAAGAGTGCCAGTCAGCATTGAAAAAGAAAAAACATTGCTCTTCAGCAATTAACTATTTCCAACACTAAAGCTGCCATAGAACATTCAACAGTCTATCATCTGATTTTTCAGAAGTAATGCTTTCTCTTCCTTTTTTCTTTTTAAATTAAAAAAAAAAAGGAAAAAAAAAGAAGAGGTTTTTTGCTACATAGGGAAAAGCTTACTGGAAAATATGGAAGTATTTCAAATCTTTTTAAAAATTCTAGTTTTTCTGTCTTATTGACAGTGCTTAGAAAATGTGGCTTGACTTGTTTGTGATTGCTGTTTAAATAACAGATTAATTTAATAATCACTAGGATATTGAATAACAATAAATTATGGGGTGGGACAGCCAAACCCTGACCCTAATGACATTCTCATGTTAATTCTTATTTTCTTTCAGGCTCCTGCTTTCTTAATAAAACCTATATTTTTGAAAATTATTTTTAAACATTGCAAATTATCCCAAAGTAGCATTTATTTTTTTGCTACTAAGAGATAAGTTTACATCTAGAGAGTGTATTTTCTATGTCTGTATACTCTTATTGCCTGACCCAAAGGCTGCTTAAGTGTATAGATGTCCTTCCATCAAGTTTTCAGAGATGGCTGAAAAGTTGAGCCAGCTATTTGTGAAGTAATTAGCATGTAGTCCTTTCTACTGTGTGATTTATTTGTGAAGATACTTGATTTAGTACCCAAGATTAAAAATTATGATTGAAAGCATTTATAAGAATAAGGCTGAGTTTATAGCTACAGTTGGTAACTGTTCCCCTTGGTAACCATGAAGTTCAGAGTATTCCTGGTAGATCAGTAGCAGCACACCCAGGATGGTGTCACCTGTGTGACTTTGTAGTCTATGACTGTGACTTTGTTAGCAATAACACAGTGTTTGTGCTCCAAAATGTCTTATCTAAGTAACATTATGCAGTTTTGATTAATATCAGTCATCATTTTTACTTCTACTAAGAGACTGCTTTTAGTCTCCTTTTTCATGCAAGGGCTTTACAGTAGTGCCTGACACTGTAGGAATAAAAGACAGTGACTTGAATGAGTAACTCCTGACACTAACTTTCTTGCAGCACACTATCTGCATGGCTTTACGCATCTGTTCCCAACATATTGACTTTTCCGGTGTCTTTCAAATAGGTTTGCAACACTAGAGGGGGAGTATATTTAGCTAAATATCTAAAAATAATTTTTTCTATTAGTAATCAAGATTCCCAAGTATATATCACAAACAGATTAATCTGTAACATGATCCAAGGACACAAAATAATCCCATTGACTCAAAGAGATCTGAATCAAGAGCCCAGTATGCAACAATGTGGTGCAGATTAACCGTTGAACACAGGATCAGTTCAAACTCGCTGCAGATGAGGTCGAACTTTAATTTTGACTGATGGAGCCTATCATTCTTAAATTACAAGTATTTAGCAATACACTTGCTTGTAAAAATATTTATTGCTACTGAGGCCATGAAACAGAAAACTGGGTCAGAAGATGTAGGTCTACAAAGGACTTTGGGTCAAATTCCTTAGCTGTTCTGCGGGAAAGTGTCCTGGGTTATAACAAAAATATTTGGAATCCAACGCAGCCTGCAATCTTAGATGCAATTTGTAGATTGTTAATGACAGTGGGTAAATGGTATAATGAAGAACTTTCCCATGAGAATCTAATAGTTCTTCTGGATTATTTCTTTAGGTTTTGCCATTGCTTGTGGAGAAAAATAATGGGTGCCTTGAGATCAGTTTGTAACTTACATGGTTTTCTTTTATTTTTTTGTTCCACTGTGGAACACAAAATGTTTTTCTATGAAAAAGATCTTAGTGCATTATTTTTGAAATACTATAATTTTCACTAAACTCAGTTTCCAGCTCAGTGCTGTCCAAGTATTGCAGAATTGTGTTATTTTTGAAAGTTATTTCCTTTGACCTGAAGTTACCTAAGAAGACAGGCTGAAATCTGCATTCCTTTGAAAAAAACAGGTCCTGTTAAATTAATCTTCTTTTCGTGGAATCATGTATGTTTAAATATTGCAAACAGACAAGATGTATGATAACCTGTACAAATTCTCAGTAATCTTCTGCTGAATGAACACACAGTAAGGCTGCATGAATTCTACAATGCTGGCATGAAGCACTCACAGCATTGTAACTTATATTGTATTTGATATGTCAAGTGGAAAAGTCACGTCTTGATTTTGTTGAGTTTGTACTTCTCAGGCAGTGGGGGTTATTGTTACACTTAAAGGGTTCCTTAGATCAATTTGCAAAGTACTTTTGTGCTTCTATCCCACAAGGCCATATAAAAACAATTGTTCATACTAGACATTCATCATTTCCTTATAATTAGAAGTTGGTCAGTAGCAAATTAAAAGGGAATATTAACACTTAAAATACACCCCCAGTGTTCTTACTCCTATTTCCTGCTTTTAAACAATGAAGATATCACAGAGAATATTTAGGAGCAATTCCAAAAGCACACCTACTGACTTCCAAGAGTTTCCACCTCTAGATTAATTTAGTCTGAAAAGGGAGGGTTGTAACCATTTTTGTTTGATTTATAAATTCTTCTTGACATTTTATATTGATAGATAAATTATTGCTATAAATACACATCTCCTTTGCAATGATTACCTCTCAGCATAAAGAAAATCAAATTAAGAGACTTAGCGAAACGCAGAAATTTGCATAAACAACACCTGTGCAATTCTTCAATTACAATGTAACAGAACTACAGTAAAAACATCCCTGGACATAAGCACAGAATGCAGAGAAAAGACATTTTCAGTATGAAGGAGGAAAGTTAGACTGAAGTCTTTGTCTTTTAACCCTAGGAGGGGAGACTTTACAGTAGCAATGGTAGGACTGACAAGGTTACAGCACTGACGTGAGATTTGTTACTACTAACTCAGCTTCCCAGCACTGACAGTTTGGAAGATAGGTTTAATCCCATCCCACTCTTTCAGACTAACAATTCTAAGAAGGAAACACTGTTTGGCATGCAAGTAAAACAACCAGATCTCACTGTACCACAAGGAAACTTCTAACCTATCCAGTCATTCCTGTATAGGAGATCTAACAGCACTAACCCTTTTATAACTAAGTCTTCACAAAATATGCTTTTAGAATCCTGTCTGTGTCCAAGAAAAGTCTTAAAGCATTCACTATTCTTTGAAATTAGCATCAGCCTCTACTGGTTTTACTTTTTTTGGTAGAAAAGAACAGGCATTGCCTTAAGTTAAGAGTATCAAACTTTAAGATGACCCTTGTAATAAGAGAAATGACACCCTGACAGAGGTCAATATAGAAGATAAAACATAGCAGACCTGTACGTTCTTCAACTTTACCTTGAATAATTCAGTTTTACTGCTTTGTCACAAACAGTTGTATAAAAAAAAACATTGAAAGGGCTTACTTGAAACAGTCATCGCAAGCAATATTCCCCGTGGTCTCCTTTATAGTGCGTTCGGAAACAAAAGCTGGATATTCAGTATCACAGGGCTCTAGGGTTTGTTTCAACCTCTGAGCTATAGGCACAGGAAAAAATATCTTGATGTTAACATGGGAAGAACAGCACACAAAATTCTGAATAACATGATATGCTGCATTACAGAGTTCACTGAGACTGGAAATGTTACTCAGCTTCTGCCACCCTGTGAGATTTCCTAGGCAGTGCATAACACTATTTTTTCAATTAAAAAAAGTTTATCCATGGAATGCAATTTTGTAAGACATAACTGCTAAAGTGGTTCTTCATGTTTTAGCCACTGCCAACTTACAGTACATTTATGCACAAGTTTTATTCTTTCTCCATAGATTAAAGATGGACTTACTGTCATTCTTATTTCAATGATGCTGTCCATCACTGTTATGTAGGGAGTTTACTTTTATTTTATATCTAAAATATGGTACGTTTTACTGAAGCCAAAACCCATTTTGGGCTTACAGCTTGGGAATCTTTGCAGAGTTTCAGCACTTAGAATAACTCTGCGGGTGGGGGGCAGAAGTGTTAGCTTGCCCAGAACCAATGCTTGTTATCTACTTCCCAAAACAGTAATAATTAAGACTCTGTAACACTAAATCTGAAGCCCTTGCAGTGCAAAGGAAAAGAAAGTGTCACTATTTACATTGTAAAGATTGGGAATTTGAGGTACCATGAAGCAGTGAGATTGATTCAAGGTCAAACTACAGGACAACAGCAAAGCTGGGAACCTAAGGCAGCTCTTCTGACTCTCACACCTGATGGAACGGTGACTCTCCCTCATTCCCTTTCTTTTTCCTCCCCACCCCTTCATTCTTCCTTAGCAGAGAGATACACTTGCACATCAGCACAAATGTTAAGCCTATCTTAAACTAATTGCTAAGTGAGAAAACAAGACAAGGTATGACAAAAATAGATTACACTGAACAGGCTCTTGGACTCGACAGATCCTCCATTCAAGATAATCTGTTTCAGAGCCAGTGGTCTATCTGCTGCACAGTGCCAGGGTAATGACCAAAACTGCATTTGCAAACATGCACTAGGGCATGCAATGATGAGCTGTTCATTTGTATATAATTTAAAAAGCATTTCTGCAGATGCACAGATCTCAAGGGAGTTGCTCAGAAAAGTTTTGTTATTGCTGATATTTTCTCTGTGGTTGTGACATATTTAACAACTTAGCTTTTTTGGGTTTTTTTTGTTTGTTTTTTTTTTAAATTGTCTCACTAGTTCTACTGCACCTCTCCCTTTCTCTTTAGTTCCCCTTATCTGTTACCAAGAATGACTGAAATTTATCACCTGTATTTTAGTTCTGCCCTCACTTGTATCATCAACATATGGCTTGTGTAACAAGGAGACTGCCAAAGGTCCATGGGTTTCATTTCCAGCACCTCGTCAGAGTCCAGAAACAATTGGGTTGCCCAAGGTTTAGCCATCATTTTCTTTTCTCTCATTTACAAATGTGATGGAGATTACAAGATCTTGTGTGGAAGTATTTGTCATACTAGGATTTACTAAATTGGCAGGTGTGTGGGGATCCTCTAGGCTCATGGTAATACATGATGCTCTATTAATTGATGTCACAATTTGTTCAGGAAACAATTTCTCCATTAGAGGAATTGATTTTTTATAAATATATATATATATATAAATATTTTTAATATTTTTAAAATATTTTTAATATTTTCCCTAACATCCAATGCAACTGTCATTGGACGTTTAATGTCAGGATATATCAAGGTATATTTGTACAGTACACTTGAAAAAACATCCATAGAAGTTACTCATTCCCTTCACTGTCTGCTTTGCACTGTTCTGCAAACATTAAGGACTAAGACTGGCTTACCTGCCTTCCTCTTCAAACATAGGGAAGTTTTGCATTTTCTGGGTCTAGCACAGCAAACCTTACTGTCCTTCACATTCATCAGAGTGAAAGACATTTTTCATCATGGGTAGGGAAACAGCTGAAAAATTAATCTTGATTTTAGAGGACCTGTGTAGGCTCTGCTGTTTACGAAGCAGCCCCAAAAGCAGAGTCTGGCTGGTTTGTGTCCACTCTATTTCAGGCTCATTGTTCAAGTAACCACAATGTATACTGCAGTGTGCAGCACCATGGGAAAGGCTATGCCAGTTTCATGCACCTACACTTCCAGAAGGGCCTTTTCAAATATTCACTCATCTCAGCCTCTCTATCTCCCCTTTACACCAGGTTAGGCAGCCTGATGTGCTTTGCCATTTACTGCCATATTTTACAGTTGCTCCAGGGTAGATATTTTTGCTAGAAGAGCTTGAGCATCTTATTACTGCAGGGGATGCTGGAATATTCCAGGGCATCATTATGTTCCATTTTCCCCAATACCTTAAGTTCAGACAGAATATTATTTTGGCATAAAGACAGCCCAGTATCCAGGCAATGCAAATACAAACTGAAGCCTCAAGTAGCAATTTTATCCTCTGCTTTGCTAAGAAATAGGCAAATCTGCAAGCATGAGGCTGAAGATGGCCTATGCAATAGCCAATTGAAGAGCTCCCCTCTTGTAAATTAGCTCTTTACTTTTGAGCAATGCTTCTGAAATGCCAGAAGTCTGCTAAACTATGAGACAGCTGACACTGAACATTTCCAATTCTTATAGGAGCAGCTTAAGTTTCATTATTATTTCAAATGAAACCTCCCTATTAGAAAATATTTTGAATAAACAAAATTTTAATTAAACTAGATTTTACTACTTTAAAATGTCTGTTTTGAATGGAATGATAAAACTAAACAAAAAAAGTTGTAACCATTCTTGTTTAAAAAGTAACCGTTAGTCCTTAAAAATTATTTTCATAT
Organism: Chaetura pelagica; assembly: GCF_000747805.2. NCBI lineage: Eukaryota > Metazoa > Chordata > Aves > Apodiformes > Apodidae > Chaetura > Chaetura pelagica. The sequence goes on along the minus strand of NW_009951855.1, from coordinate 925,621 downwards.
GAAATTATATGGAGATGACCATGTTCCTGTGGACTTTTGTTGAAATGGCATTTTTAAGCATAGTAACCCCCTACATATTACAGAAACTCTAGAAAAAGTGTAGCATAAGCAGAAAAAGTCTAGTATAATTCCTTTATTCACAAAGACTGGCTTGGAACTAAGGGAAACATTTAAAAAAAAAAACCACAACAAACATATTTACTAATTATCTACTATTTTTAATTTTTCCAGTATGGTATTGTACTGTGTTCCTATAGTACAGACAACCACTTTGTGGTTGTTCATAGAAGATCTTAATTATCTTGTGTTTTGGGAAGTATTAACAAAGAAGAGGATGCTGATGTGGGAGACATACCATTGTTATCAGATGTGTATTATTTGTTTTAAAACATTTTACAAACATATGAGTTTCAAAATCCAATTCAATCTAGCCATTTCTGTCATTATGGCTGGGGGGGGGGAATATCACACTTACCTTTTGCTGTTAGATCAGAGTGCCACCAACTGCATAGATTAAATTCCACAAGGAACCTAAAGAAATCATTAGAGTTTTCATATTATCCTACAGAATGTTTTCAAAGCACAAAACTGGCAGTAGTTCAACATCATTAATAAAAGCTGACACAGAAATGAAATTTGTGTTACTAGGATAACTGGGATTATCAACTACTGCAATTCTCTTATTTTTATCTTATCACAGAGAATTTATTGTGACTTTAACCCCATCACCATGTAACAGGTTTACCTGTTATTAATTTAAAGTACTGATCTAATGTGAAGCGTCCAATTCCAATGCATGGCAACACACAGTATTTTTACTGTCAAACATTAGTGAACATTATTTCTTCATATTTTGACTCTCAAGTAAAATACCATAGGATTATAACTTTCCTGGCTACAGCAAAAGAGTATACATAAAATCCTTGCTTATATTAATTCTGGCACTACAATAGTAAAACTAATTTATTTCTAGGAGCAGAAAAGATTGATTAAGCAGTGTCTAACCAGCTCTAAGTAGATGTGTAGAGAATTTTCCCACTAAAATATATTGCAATTCAGTTATTGTAATTGTAAAGAATGTGGAAACAACATGCAGGTTACCATATGCACGTGCAACAATACTTATAAACACACAAATTTTCTTCTATAGCTAGCATCAAAGTCTCATTTTAACATGATTTCTTTCCCTGATATTTACTTGGAAAGCTGTATTTAAGCTCATCCTCTGCCCTCTGGCAATAACCGTTTGGTTTAACCCTTTAACTCTTATTCCAAACTTTGACTGAAGCTCATATAATTCACAATTAAAACAAAATTACAAGAAAAAAATAGTTCTATACCAACAACAATAAAATTAATTTTTATCTGTAACTGTGCTCTCTTACAATAAAAAAATAAATGTATAGGCTAATAATACATGATACAATTTAAGGCTTCCTCTTCTCCATCAGATATTTCTCTGCAATTTCTTAGACAATCTCTCTTAAAGGCCATGCTCATTCTGTATTAACTTGAAATCTTAGAAGAATTAGGCCAGGTCAAAAAATTCAGCAACATCCAGAATCCACTTAATCTGGCAAATACTGTAAAAGGTCCATCTTACAGAAATTTGGAAGTGACAATCAATACAGTGAGCCACTGTAACAATTTGCTATATTGGCAGCAGCCCACCCAGGCAGCACTACAAGCAGCAATACTGTAAAATTTAACAGTAACCACAATAATAAATTTGGTTTGCATACCATGATCTGCCAGGCTTACTAAGCAAGCACATACAGGTATCAGCAAAGACCATGAAAAACATAATAAGTACACCCCATTTTTTCTGATTTTAACAATGCAAAATTGGAAAGAAAAAAATAACAAATATTACTATATTTCAAATCATATAATAGAAGCATCACCAATGCATTTTAAAGGCAAAAAGCACAAGTATTCATTCAGTATTCAAAAGTACAAATGGTCATTATTTCATACAATTAAGTTCTTGATAAAATTTACTTACAAGACAAGCTCAGTCATAATCCATTTTACTGCAGCAAAGAAGGCATTATAAGGCTGAAGAGAAGCAACTAATTTAATAAAAAGGCAGAACATGCAGTATTTATATCTTAACTGAATTCTTCATGTAAAGACAATGTTATGGATATTAAAATGCATGGGTAGCATGAGAAAAAGAACTTTCTTATAAAGAAACAAATATTACTATACTGAATATTAAAATACAAAGTAATGAAATTTCCTTTTAATGTCGTTGATCATATACACAGAACATCAGTTAGAAAAGGAAAGTTTTGCAAATGATTCTTAAATATTTAACCTCTAGGGGTTCCTATTTCCCAGGGTATTGCTGGAGGAATAGCTCTGGTAGATAACATGAGCTTTTCTTAGGCTTCAATTCACAGACTTGCTGCTCTATAATATAAATATTCATTATCTCAGTCTAATTAGGCTAGAGAAAACTTCTGAAGTTTGAATTTACCTAAATGAATATATGTGTGTCATTTTTAAGGCTCAGTTATTAGCACTTTAAGTAGTTTTTCAGATTCTTCCCTTCTCTGTTTTTTTCAATCGTAACAAATATAGCAAATACTTTGGAAATTTTGTGTTTACAGCACTTCTACTACATTTTGAATGTTGTATTTCTGAAAAGAATATCAATAGGATTATTCTTTTATGTAATAATCTTAGGTAGAAAAGTTAAGTTTCCAGAAATTTGGAAAGGAATCTACCTTTGTCTCACACATTTGTGTTAGAGCCTCCTAGTTGCATAATTTTTTTCAGACTTTTCAGATTCCATATCAAGAGAGTATTTTAGTATATCTAAGAGGTCATATTGACTTTAAGAACATTACTCAGGTATCTAAAATCATGCTTAACCATACTGAATCAGTATTACTGCAAAAGGCTGATAACTCTCAGAGCCAATGAACTAGTATCAGTCAGTGGCATGAGAGGTTGAAAGAGCAAGGCAGCAGAATGTGTAATGCCCAAGACAGTAGAGATTTGCACTTCATTAAGGACTGTTGTATAGGAAAAGATAAAAAGCTACTAGTCTTTCCTAGAGATGAAAAGAAAACAGAAGGTCAGCCCTGTGGGACATCTTATTTATTTTAATTCTAAATCAGAAAACCTGAAAGGTTTTAGTGGATAACAGACTGGTAAGTGCAGCAAATCCAAATTTGCATGTTCTTGGAAAACACAGAATCAGGTAAATATGTGAACAAAGACATCTTAAAATACATGTTATTATTAAACCAGAGAAGCTATATACAGCTAGTTGGAAGTTGCCAGAACTTTGACATTTCTCAACAGTTTAACTATATGTAGATTTTTTTGTGTCTTGATAGATCCATGTACATTTGAAAATACTATCAGATAGATTTTCCAGACTGTTAAAATCTGTGTTTTGCTAGTGTCTTTATATAAGAATTTTTCATGTTAATACAGTCCTATCTTGTTCTTTTTTTTTTAATATGTAGAAAGTGTACTTTGTCTAACACCTTACAGTAAAATACACACATGATGATAAAATACCTTTGGGTTTATTAGCTAGAGATATGAAATAGTAACAGGGAAATGTTGCCCTTGCAAGACCCAGCTTGACTCTAATTAGGTCTTGCAGAGAGACAAGGTCTCAGATCTGTCTGCAAGACAAGGGTTTCAATGCAGTGAAATTCTACTTTAAAATGGATCTTCTTTAAACACTAAGAAAAAAACCCAAAAACAAACTTGATAGAATCACTGGCTTGTGTGCCTTGGCAATGAACCAATCCATTCACATGAAAAAAATCTCAAGTTTTAATCTAAATTACATTTCTGCCTGCATGTGTTTGCATACAGAAAAGGCATATATGATTTCAGTCCCCCAAACAAAGCACAATCAATTGCCAAAATTACAGTCCTAGGAAGGAGGATTCATATGTTGGAAAGGAAATTCCAACAAAACCTTAGAAATGGTGACCCAGCATTAAAAATGATTGTGTAAGTATTTGAACCTTGAAAGTGCTTAATACTCTGTGTTTGTTTAGAATGAACCATTTCCTTGTATGGAGTAGGATAAACACAAAGAGCTGTGAGCATTCCAAATCAAAATAATGGGCTTGCAATGGCCATGAGATATTTGCAACAATTTTCTTTGATGATTGCATGGAAGGGTGCTCAGAAAATTGACTATACTTACGTCCAGTAAGCTATGGGCACTGTCGCTACTCTCTTTGTTTGTTCTACACATGGCCTGGTAGTCATAAAGTGTAATTCTACAGAGAAGAACAGAAAACTGCTTGACTACAAGAAGAAAACACAGTGGAATAAAATTGATGATATGGAATAGTCTGCTCACAAAGTAGACAGGAAAATAAAAATTGTAAAACAGCAGCAGGGAAAAGAGAGGAAGGGATAATTAAAATTCAGGTTACACAAAGGAGAATAAAGGTAAGAAACACTGAAAACTTTATAAAGGCATTCTATCAGACTACAGAACAAAGCAAAAGCTTAACTGGGAGAAATCAGGGAAATACACATACAGTGTAACACACAATGGTATAAACAATGCAAGGAGGGGAGGATACACATTCAACATGGTGCTCAAACAATTGGTTCTGGACTGAGATCAGCACATTTAGCCCCAGAAAGTGAAAGAAGCTATGCATTTGAGGGGCTTCTCACAACAGACAACCCCTGAACTCCAGTAAAGGCAAAAAGATGCTCCTATAATTCTTTGTGCAGAACTAATTTGTAAAAAACATGATGTTTCTTCCAAAGAAAATAGAGGTGAAATTTCAGAGTATTCACAGTGCAGGTAGCTGAAGCAGGATGGGTTCACTTTTGCTTCTTTTCACATCAGGTATCTGCTGTAATCAGAATCTGCTAGAAGCCTCCTCAGATGCACAGTAACCAAGGAAATTTCTTTTTGTTTATGATTTTACTCATCACAGATACACTTCAGAGATCTAAATGTAAAATCCAGAACTCAGAGATAATATATGGAATTATGATTATTTATCTAAATCTGTCTGTCCATAGAACAATTAATTAACTTTATCCATCCACATAAAAAGCATTTAACATCTATAGCAGATGTAAAGAATCTTCAGCTGATAAGTTGCAACAAGCATAAATATATAAAAGTTATTAGTATTATTTGTACATATCAATTTGACTTTCGCATCATCAGAGGGATAAAGAAACACAATTGGACATAGATGGTTTATGAGATGGGACTTCAATGTTTTGTAATGTGTGCCTTGCTCCTAAGCAAAGAAGAAAGGAGAGCACACAAATTCAGCTGTGCAAAGGATGCCCCAGAAGCTGCCAAAAACAGGTCATGAAATGCATTGAGCATCACCATGAGGCATTCTGCACTGCATGCCATGAAACGTTGCAACCTGTACCAACAAGATGTCATAATCCATTGTGGTGGAAACTACATAGAATTTTTCTGATCTAATTTTGTGACAGCAACCATGACTAAAAGCATCTTTATTATGCCTATATTTTCTTTTTGGCTTACAGGCAAAATATCTAATATATCGGATCTTGCAGCTTCAACTCAACATTTAGTGCATGGTCATACTGTTTACATTAGTAATTGTATCTTATATTCAGAATAGAAATGGCTAGGAAGCCATTGTTTTGTGGACTGGCAGAGAGAGGCACATGGTAGACAAACGCATAACTAGAGACCTAAACATGGGTGTAAGTTGAACACTGACCATATTTGGCAGAATGACGCCCACAGCCAGATCCGCGCACACAGATCTGCCAAGACAAACAGAGCAGTACATGGTGTAAGCTGTGCTGCCTCTGTGGCATGCAGTAATACACCACTTCCCCTAGCTGTTTTTTTTGTTGGGATTTTTATGTTTTGCTTTATTCTCCCTCCTTCAACCATGGTCAGAATCCAGCCCCTGTAAGGTAATCTCTACAGCTCAGCATTTCCTGTCGTGGTTGGTTTAACTGTTTTACTCCTCTAGATCCAAGGACCACATTGCATGTCCACTTGGACCTTCTAGTGATGGTGGCAAGTGGTAAGTGCAGGAAAGGCAGCTTACAGATGCTAAAAATCTCTCTGCAGCATAGTCTAGGAATTCTATATGGATGAATTGGTACCATCCTGCTTCATTCAACACATAGTGTTACAAGTAGATTAGCATTCAGTTTTGTCTTTATTCTTTGTGTATCTGAGATTTTCTTCTCACTCAGACAGGCCTACCCTTTTGAAGAGCTTGTATTTCAGTTTCAAACAACTCTTTGCAGCTAATAGCATCCTCTTCAACTGACTATATTTAGTGAACGTAGCTGTCTGCTTCCCAGGATCTAATTTAAAGTCTATCTAGATGCCCAAGTCCATGCTATGTATAACAGCTATGCATTTTGCTGTAAATCTGTAAAAATGCAGGAGATGCTGTTGGTACAATGTGCTTGAGACTTTCTGACATCACTGTGCTTTTAACTCCGTATTTCCACACCTGGTCACTGAAGTTTGCAGAGCGGTTGTATGCAACATCACTCATAGGAAAAGCGTGGACGATGTACAATCATCATTAACTACTGGAAAGTAACAACAAAATCTAAATGTGCGCCTCCTTTGCATATAACTTCAGGGACCAAATACATTTTGTCAGTTTTATTGTCAGTTTCCTCATACAGTAAATTCCAGCCTTGCAGTTTATGCTGTACTTACAATTGAGTAGGACTCTAGTTCAAGAAAATTAAACTCTAAGACCTACCAGCAGCACAGGCTATAAGAACAAATGTGCTCTATTGCTTTCAGCTACATTTTCAGCACATCTATGGACTTCTGTTTGGTAGTGTACAATACCAATACTGACAATTATAACATCTGAAAGGTTTTCAATACATAACACTTCAAATTATTTGTCATCAGTTCACCGTTTGGGAGTTGTCATATAATGTGTAGGAATAATAAGCTTCTTATCATGGAAGTAAATGTCAAGTCCATAAAAAAAAACAAAAAACAAAAACAACACCAACAAAAAACTCAAAAAAAAAGAAAAGCATAGGAAGCCAGTAATAAAGGAAGCCCTAATTATTGACACTAAGATTTACTCAGTAGTCTGTGTAAAAGCTAATAGTGACTATAGCTCACTTCTGTTGGAAAGATGTTCATTAACTCAGACACAAGATATGCAGCCTGCCTGGCATTCTCACCAAGACAGGAAGGACAGACAGTGTTGAATGGTTTGAAGGGTAAACTAGTTTTTAAAGACTAGAGAGGGTCCTTGTGGGACACTAAGAAATCCTGTACTGTTGCTGCCCTGACTCTCCCATCTTCGTTGACAGACAGATTATTAGTGCCCAGAAGCTGTCAGACTTATACCTTTCACCACCGAGAAAATCAACAGAAAGCATAAAAATAAATTACAGCATTTTGACAAAACAAATTTGTCATCACGTACCTTTACCTTTATTGTTCAGCTATCCCCAATTGCCAAGGTGCTCCAAAGCATATCATATATAAAAACTACAACTCAACCTGTATTTCCAGTATACAGAATGAAAACTCATTTACATAGCACACATGCCTGGGTTTCTCCTTAAGTGGGTAAAACAACTCCCATGTAATAATGCACTGCATTAAATTAGTGGTAATATTTACAGAAATATAAACTCTAACTATGCTCAAACTCAGTTTTGAGACATTAATTCTAGATGTCACATGGACAAAATATGAACAGAAACACACTACACAGCAGTGTGGGAGTTTCAGAGCACAGATACCAGACGGACATCTGGTAAATGAAAAAAAAAAAAAAAAAAGGAACAGGGCTCTTCTTGTTGGTAATGACAGACATTATTTGGCTTTTTTGTACTTGCTTGTAAACCTGCATTAGACAGTCTGCTACATTATTGCCTTTCTGACAGCTATTTCTTTCTTGAGAATGGAACAGAATTCTTCAGGGCAGTACAATTACATATTATTCATTGAGAAATGGAGGATCAAGGAGGGGTGCAGGCCTCATACATGCTCTGCAGTGCCCATGACAGCTAATATAGAAGATGATTATTGGAAATAGTCCCCTTATTTTTCAACGCCTTCTGCCTGCCCATACAATAACCACTCATTTATCCACCTGGCTATTTTTTATCCTATTTATGCCAGATAAATATTTTGATCTTGCTTTTTCTTCAACTAAAAAAATAATCACTAAAGATTTTTAAGAACTGCTACATTTCAGAACTTCTGCATCACAGTTGCATATTGGACAAACAATTACAAATCCACTACTCCAATTTGAATTGTTCCTTGACTCCAATTTGAATTGTTTCTTGACTCTATCACTGAGAATTTTAAAATGTGTCCACTTCACACCTTAGCTGAAGCTTCAAGAAATGTTATTAAAATGAATGCTTAAATAAGAAAGAGTGGCCTAAAATAAAGAGAAAAATATCCTTTATTTGGATGCTGTCCTGCCTCAGTGGAAATCAATATCCTGTTGGTGAGCAACTAGTTACTGCTTTCATTATTTGGCTTTAAGAATGTTCTGCTCTTTGCAAGGAGCTTAGTAAAGAGTTCTGAATTTTTTTTATAATCTTATAACCTGAAGGCAAAACACTTGTTAAGTTTTGCTTATAAAGCAAATCAAGAGAGAGAGAGATGAAAGCCTGCCTATGTGCATGCATTTGGAGCCCAGAGGCAAAGGATTTGGACTGTATGGTGCCGCAAGGGCACAGCCAGGACGTGTTAGTCACCGGGCGGCATGTGGGTGCAGATAAAAGAACAGAGCAAGAAAAAGAGAAACAAGAGACTCTCTTGAAGCAACAAGAACTTATTAGAGGGAGCGTTAGGATCCGGGAAAGCTGCAATTCAGGAGGGCACCATTTCAGGCACATATCCTGAGAGCACAATTAAATACTAAAGCATGGACCGTTCTCCAGAAGCCAAGAGGACGGCTGGTGAAAGAGAACAGTTATGAGGAAATTATGTTGATTCTACATTTGACTTATAGAATTACTTAGGTTTCCTCCTGCTGGAAAGGATGAGATAGTTTTGAAGTCAAGAGATATGTAATTTTCTCTTATAGAATTATTGTTAATTTCTGTGGGAAATTCATTGCTTCGATAGCCCTTAATTTTTCTGTGTTAATGTGAGGTTTTTCAGATTTTCATGCTTTGAGCAACTGAATGTATTTTTGCACTGTTTTTATATAAAGTGCTGAGGAAATCATAAATAAACTTTTTTCTAGATTATGTGAAGCAGATACTTTTCCATAAGCACATTCTAATTTATTTTATAATAAATTTAAATTATATTTAAATTATTTAACCGTGTGCAGTATTCAGGATATAAGATAAAATTCATTTTGCCAAATGAAATCATAGAACATGTCACGTTGCTGTGGAGGCACTGATATAATTTTTCTCCCTAAATATAAAACTCATTAACTAAGAAAATATACATACATACATACACCTTATTCAAAAGCAGTACTGAGTTTAAAGAAATTGAGGAGGGAAGGAGGTATTTAAGTTCACTTTAAAAAATAAACAACGAACATCAAAATTGAATTTCATCCTGCTGCAAGTTGAAAAGAAATATAGTCAGCAGCAAACAACCCTCTTTTGTTTAACACTTCCAGCTCAATCCTAAAAAGAACTTCTATATCCCTCCAACTAAGTGGTAGTTGAGAGAACACACAAAAGGTTATTTCATTCCTTTTGTGGATGGAGAGCCTGAAAGCTGGCATGAATCAGCGAGGTGGTAGCACATATCTGTGCTGCCACTCAGATGATTGGTGCAGAAGGAAGCAAAGACTCCAACCCCAAAGTCACCAGGGATGTTAGCAAATTCTTCTGCAATGAAGATCAGGCACTGCAGAACATTCTACTTCTAAACTAAACAAAAAACAAGCAGGACTAGATCAAACAGGGCAAAGCCATGTAATTCACCTGCCAGACAGTAAATGCCATATATGAAACAAATTGCAAAAAAGGATGGCTTGGGATATCAGAATAAAAGGCTAAAGAACAGTTCTTGCTCTCTGTCTCCATTGTAAAAGCAGCAATAACAAGTAAAACAGGCAAGATCTATATTGTTGTGCTCTCAGGGAAAGGGTACTAGTAATAGATTTTGCCATGGTGTTAGTCAATGCTTTTATTCTTTACTTCTTATTCTACACAAAATAAATTTTGGATAAGCAAAACACAACCTCACCCAAACAAATTAGTAATCTTCAAAATATGGTAAACGTATTTAGTGTTTTTCAAGAGACCTAGCAAAAATTATTCTTCATATTGCTGGAATAATTTCTTCTAAAGGCCTCATCTAGCAAAGCTTAAAGAGAGTTTTGGATATTTCTGGTGTCTCACAGAGCTATCTACTGTACAGTAGGAAAGCAGATGGCTCTTTTAGTGCAATTACATCACTTTGACTCTCTCCCATTTTTAATTGATTGGCAATGGCCAGTGTATTGTGTTAAAATAATCAAATCATGCTTACATTTTTTAAAAGATTTTCTTCAGTATGCAGCTCAGTTGTCCTGAGCTAGCAGGTTCATTTTCTGTAACTCCCCTGGAGCTCATGGCCAGGCAAAATCTTCACCAAATAACCCAGCCCAAACCGGTGCCCACTGCAGACTAGATTGAATACTCAAGGCATGCAGTCTTTGTTTTCTCAATGGTGGTACCTACTGTTATCTATTGTTACATACATAACTGGTTTGAAACGCTTTGTTAGGCAGGACAAAACAAATTTGGACAAATTAAAGCATTATCCCTTGCTTTTGACTGCATGATTTTGTCTACATTAAATAAAATGCTTCAACTTTTATGTAAACAGACCTTTTCATCGTAGAACCCGGTCAATAAATATGTATTACTTCACTTCCTTTCACAGCATATGTCAAGAACGTAATGCTAAACACAAAAAGATTGCCACCCTCGGAAAACTGGGATCTGGGAGGATTCAGTGAGTGCTACATCTTTCCATTTCAGGTCATTCACTTACTGGGAGTGGTACTCAACTAGAATGCACAGAGGCAGCAGGGAAAGCTTTCTGCCTTTAAGATAGCTGGTTAATCAAGGAAGCACACAAACCATTTTTGAGAGCCTCTGCACACACCCTCACATGTAATAACTAAATTCAGTGGTTGATGGGATCTGTGATGTGTCTTTGTTTAGTACTAGAAATGCACAGGAAAATAGAAGACACAAGTGTAAAAGATATGGTCAGCACTTCTCTCCTGCTGTAAAAGGACAAAGGGTAAGGAACCGCT
>NW_009951855.1:908375-914303 GCF_000747805.2 Chaetura pelagica | reverse complement strand
ACCGCTCTTGGGCCATGTGAAAGCCATGAAGATTCCAGTGTTGAGGTACAGGTTAAAAGGAAATGTTCTTGCTTCTCCAGGATGTATAATTTATTTGAAAGGACGACACATAAAATCACTATTAGTTTTTATTGTCATCCTGATAGTAAAACCAGCTCAATGCTCACAACAATGTTCAAAGGTGAGTTAGCATGTGAATTAAAATGAATTACTGGCAGCACACACTTTCCCTTTAACAGCAGGGCACTGTGCACTGCCTTGTTTGAGCAATCTCTTGCTTTTTACAGGTCAAAATGTTTAATGTCACATCCATTTTTTTCTTTAGAGCCATTTAAAACTGTTGAGTAGTAGATATGGCCCAATCCCTTTTCCACCAGAGCACAATGGAAACAGGAGAGGCACAGAGTTTTAGCAACATTGTCAAATAAACTGTCCTTTTAACAAGAAATTCACTGTGGGCTGTCTCCAAGACTCTTTAACATTCAACGTGCATGATACTGAGTTACACTCAGATCATATGGAAAAGGGGTATAAATAAGAATCCAGCCACACTGCCCACCTTGGCCTTCTTTTATACAACTTCAATTTGTTTTATTTCATTTTGTTGTTATGACATTTTTTTTTAATAGAGTTAATTCTTACCTCTTAAAGGAGCCCATTGTTAGTAACTTGTTCATCACAGCCCCTTCAACCTCCCCAAAAAAGAAACCCGTCTGTAAGGAGAAAAAACAAGGAATTAACAGAAGTGCAGATAAACACAAAACAACACTGAATGCAATTTAAACTGGCATATCCTAGGATCTGACAAGAGTGGCTTTGACAGTTACATAGATAGCTTTTCAGGCTACTGCTACATGAAAACTCAAGAGGACTTCACAGTCATGGCAAATTATAGGGATTACATTATTACCCCTGAGCAGATGTGGGAGCTTAAACAATATATTGAGGTACATTATATAACATCTAATATCAGAAATAAATGCCATCCCAACCTAAAGCTTGCAAAGAAAATGCACTAATCTGATCACAAACCCTTGTAATTAAAATGTTACTCAAAAATATATATAAACAGGTTGTGAGAGGATTTCGTAAGCAGCCACTAAAAAACATTGTTTATAATTCCTGCATGACCTGTTTAAGGAGCTGGAACAGTACATTTCATCAATCCTATAAATTTTAACTCTATTCAGAGTAATTTCATACTTCAAACCACTCAGCCTGATGAATTACTCATTTTGTCCTTGTTCAGTAGATGTGGACTAATAAAAATAAATCTCTGTTGAGAAAACAAACATTCATGTTATGAATTTGGTATGTAACGTGGAAGTGACTCTATCATCCACAGCCATTCATATGACAGTGGAAAATCTTGCATGTATAGCATTTTTCTAGTTTGAGAAGACATTTTTTATTTTAGAGCCTCAGCCCCCAGAAGGATTTGGTATGTTCCCTGCATTGTTTAAAGGGAGAAATCTCACAATTTATGGGGGGGAAAGGGCATTACACTCTCAAATTGCATGGATTCCATAGGTTTTGTATGAACTAAACCCCAATTCCATTACAAGGAACTTAGCTGACCTCAAGTATGCACCTGGGAGTTTGCAGGCAGAAAAGTTACAGCCCTAGCCAAAAAAAAAGGCATTCCTCCACCTAAAAAGTAAGTATTGCCTTTTTTTTTTTTTAATCAGGGGAAACTTGGAACATTTTCCAAAACATGTGGATGGGTAAAGTCTCCTAGAAACAAGAGGAACATTTGTAGCTTATATGACTAAAAATACTAGCTTCAATAGCCCTAGATGACTGATGAAGAAAGATTACCCTAACTATTGGAGAGGTAGTCAATGTCAAAAAGCCCAAGACATAAATGACAAGTATAACCTTAGATAGTAATAAAACTGATTTATCAAGCTGTGCTTCAGTCTTATAAAGACATTTCAGTGACAGTCCTCTCCACAAAAGCTCCATTTTTAAATGCCATTTCTCCCCCAATGAAGTAACACACAGATTATAATTATTTTTTAACACATTAGCATTTAGTTGCAATTCAGATAAAGAATTACACTGCATCCAAACAAGACTTTCAGAGCAATTGTGGTCATTTTTGGAAAGCCCATAGGAAAACAGTGCTGAAGCAACCCCAGAGAGGTGAGTAACTAATAATACATCAACCCACTTCCCTACTCCTTCTCTATCCACAAGAAACATAGGGTGCTCACATCATACACATCAAACCAAACACATACTATTGTAATTATAATAATCTTACTATAGTGTTATATAAACAGACAACTTTACTGTCCATCTTAGGCTGAGATCTATCATAATTAAAAAACTAGGTCATAACTCATTTCTAGCCTCATTCTGATCCAACAGTTGTCCACACTATATTCTTCATGGGAATACCTAATGGCTAGCATCAAATAACATACCAAAGGAATAATCTCTTTCTAATCATATTAATTGGTTGCAGCCAACTATCAACTAGCAAATCAGTTACAGAAATCACAATTAAGTACCTGTGAGTAACAGCAGAAACAACAGAGGGAATAATGAGACAAAAATCTTTTAAATGCATTAAGGTTATTTGACAATGAGTGTTTTTTTTAGATCATTGCTCAACTAAGTGGAAAATACAGATTTATGGTGATGGTTCCTTCATAAGGTTTGTAGGATTGAGGGATTATACTTCTTTCAATACTTTCCCATGAAATAAAATCAAATTAATGTTTTGAATTATCTTCTCATTAATCATGACCCTTGTCCTCCCTGTTGTGATGCTGTGTGCTTAGTTTTAATCCTTCAGTGGCTGTAATCCATCTCACAAAAAAAACTCCTTAGCTAATAGCTCTGTAAAATTTCATTATCTCAAGTTTGAATGTAAAAGCTGTGTGTCCCCAGTGTCCTCCCTCCCCAGATTTTCCATGTGGCAAAAATGCCACAGAGAATATTTTTATTTTTTTTTCCTTCTGGGGGTAAAAATGTCTTAACAGAAGACAGGCACTTCTGCAGCAGAACAGCCCTTTACAAGAACACTTATGAGTTTACAAGCAGACCGTGTCCCAGTGGGAGACAGAAACAGCTCCTGTGAGAAAAAAAAAAAACTTACATTCTTTGTTGAATTTCCTTTTTTTTTTTTTTTTACTTTTATGTTTGTAATTCCTCAACATTTTCAGATATCGGCCTATTTTAAAAAAAAAGTAACAAGTCATTTTACCTTAATGTGTTACAGAAAACTGAACAAAAATCATGTACCTGTCTATAGTCTTCAGACACTAAAATAAATCCATTGTTATCTATCAGGTAACAGTTGATTGCCTGAAAAATAATATATTTTAGTGTTTTTTTATTTTAGGATACAACAATAAGTTAATTGTTTTAATTCCAAGTGAATTCTACATAGGTAGACTTCAGGCTGTTATAATGGCTTACATAACTGTACAGTGAATGCAGTTTCAACCTACAGGATGTTACCTGACTTGATGTTTATGCATTCATTTCATGCAAAGCAAAATGAAGGATATAAGATAATTATAAACAAACATGCAAAGAACAAGACCAGTGTTTTTATAATCCATTCTTTAAAGTTTCCCTTATAAAGAAGTTTGCAAAGGCATAGAACTTTGCTGCTCCTGATGGCTTCTCCTGTGTTGGGAGAAAAACATCAGCACATTGTCATTACTCTAATGATGTATTAATGAAAACACAGTGTCAGCCTGGAGGACTAACAAGGGACCAGGTAATATTTTTTAATTTGTTCATTGGGGGATGGGACCAGAAACTTCTGTAAAAGAGGCCCCACAGGTCTCCTAAACCTTTTCAAATTGTTTTTAATTGGGAACTGGATTTAGAGGTAGGACTGTTAGCTTTTCGTAGGTCAGACGTATAAATTGTATAAAACAAGCTAAACCCAAATCAGTGCTTCCCTCCATACATGCCTCAAGTGAATTACTTGCTACAGGCAAAGTTTTAATTACTGGGCTTCAGACTTTAAACATAAGGTTCAACTCAAACCTTGATATAACTTTCTTTTCAATACTGCCAAATACCTACCTCAGCATTAAATTTTTAATGTATTTCTATTGTTGGTCTAAATCAGCAAACATTTCATCATTTCTTTAATTTTCTGTGACATTTTTGTAAAAAAATAAATAAATAAAATTTTAAAATAAGATGGCTTCTAATATAGCAATCATCATGGCTTTGCTTTTAATTCAAAACCTTTCCTATTGCAAATGAGCTGCAGAGTGACATGACAAAATACCTTTTCTGCTAGAATCTGCACATCCAGCAAAATCTCTGTGCTGTTCTAGAGAGGAAAGCTGTTCCATGCAGTAGCAGTTGTGCAAGACATTGTGAAAACATGGTCTGATTATTTAAGAGATGCTTAAATGTGTCTGATTCTCATTTTGACCACATATTTATTCTTTTCCATGAGGCTGAAGAAGAGGAGAGATTTGCAGAAATGCTGGCTTGAAGATTAGGTTTTTAAAACAAAAAACCCAGAATCAGGCAAAAGTTTCCATCATTCCCTAATGTAAATGCAGGATACTCATTCTAATAGGGGAACCTAAGCTCCAGACACCTCAAGTGATAGAAAATCTGTCAAAAAGGAAGTTAAAACAACTCATTTCCAACCTCTGATCTGCTACAAAGCCAAAAACTGGCAAATGTAATGTGAAAAGCTGATGATGCTGGCAAAGGATCAAATGGAGCTAATGCATTCAGAAGAGGAAGCTACTTAACCTCAATGGTGTATGAAGGGTGGGATTTCAGAAGTAAATTGTAACCCCAGAACACTGCTATCCCCAATGTCAACCATAAACCTCCCACTAACTTTATTAGTAGAGGAGCTAAGTCCACAAAGGAGCTCTTTTGAGGGTACATATTTGCAGTCCTCATGCATGAAAGTTTAATATAAAGATAATACTTTATGAACAATATTTCTCCACCATATAGAAAATAAGAAGTAGTTATGAATTACAAGTGTAGTCTTAATTGCCTAATTTGTGGATTACATGCAGTTGGAAAACACTGGCTCCATTCAAGAATTAGTGGCCATGTCTCAAATTGCTAAGCCATAGTCATTCTCCAGCACTGTTCAGAATTTAAGAAAATACTAATGTTGTAGCATTATTATTAGTGGAAACAGACAAAAGGCAGTAAGTGGAATCTGTATCTTTTTGGAGGAATGTGAAACAATAGAGTTTCTATTTCAATCCATTTCAGAAACATTAACGGGGAAAATATTCATTCAGGACCATTCATTCACCTGCTTGCCAGCAAGAAAAATGACTTCCAATATTCAGTACTGCATTTAAAAACAGTGTGTAACTTAGATTTAGCATTGACAAAGGACAGTGGGGTGCGTTTTCTTGTCCAATCTATTACCAAATCTCAAACAGAATATTTCAGATACAAGATTAATGCAAGGGATAAGGCATTTGCATGGACTGCAGTTGTACAAAAGAGGCTTAATTCACAAAGGTTCACAGGTATTGGAAGTGAACTATGCACAGGTTTGCTCAAAGGTTCAAGTTCAGTGAACTTTAGATTTCAAGGGGAATGTTCCATAGGTGGAGAGTCCCTGAGCTTGTAAAATAGAGTAGGCATGAAGTCCAGAATAAACACAGCAAGAATGTCGACTGAGGTCTGAGAACACATTTGAATTACAGTAACTTTGATCAAGTTCGAGTCCTCTATGTATTTTCAGAGCTCCAATATACAGTAACAGTAATGGAATGTAATATGGTTTAAGAAACCAAAAACAAAAAAGAAAGAAAACAGACTATTAAAGAAAATCTGAGGCATCAGGAAAGCAAGAAGAAATTAGCAAATTCAAAGCTCTCTCTCAAAAAAAAATCTAATTAGTTGGATGTCTGTATTTTATAATTTAATTGTGCCACTCTATTTGCATTAAAGTCTTAATAC
>NW_009951855.1:890534-908310 GCF_000747805.2 Chaetura pelagica | reverse complement strand
ATGTGACAGGTAGTAGGCTCAACAGAACAGCTATGATATTTGATTGAGTCCTATCAACAGTGCATTTTGTTATTAACAAAAAGTTTTCAATCTCCAAACCACCAATGTTGGGTGCATTAGAAAGGGTGTGGTTAATCGGTCAGGAGAGGTTCTCCTCTCCCTCTGTTCTGCATTGGTGAGGCCGCATCTGGAGTATTGTGTCCAGTTCTGGGCCCCTCAGTTCAAGGACAGGAAAGTGCTTGAAAGAGTCTAGCGCAGAGCTACAAAGATGATTAAGGGAGTGGAACATCTCCCTTATGAGGAAAGGCTGAGGGAGCTGGGTCTCTTTAGCTTGGAGAAAAGGAGACTGAGGGGTGAACTCATCAACGTTTACAAATATGTAAGGGGTGAGTGTCAGGGAGATGGAGTTAGGCTTTTCTCAGTGATGACCAGTGATAGGACAAGGGGTAATGGGTGCAAATTGGAGCATAGGAGGTTCAAGGTGAATATCCGAAAAAATTTTTTTACTGTAAGAGTGACAGAGCCCTGGAACAGGCTGCCCAGGGAGGTTGTGGAGTCTCCTTCACTGGAGACATTCAAAACCCACCTGGATGCGTTCCTGTGTGATGTACTCTAGGTGACCCTGCTCTGGCAGGAGGGGTTGGACTAGATGATCTTTCGAGGTCCCTTCCAACCCCTAGGATTCTATGATTCTATGAATGTTCACACTATTACTACATTTATCCATATGCTTACATGGCTCCTGCTGGTGTCATGTGAAAATAGCTGAAAGTACTTTAAACTGTTTGTATTTCTTTTCTAACAAAGAAAATAATAGTAGAAGTTGTTCTGCATGAATATTTAGCAACGTATATGACTATTCTAATTAACTGCAGTCAACATAGAAGAAGAGAGCAGATTCTTTCTGGTTGTGCCCTCTTGGAATTTTTATCAGTGTGTACTTGCTGTATAAATACACTTGCCATGTATTACTGTATAAAAAAGAAATATTGATATCCTACTTAAAAAAAAATAAATAAATTACAAAAACACTGAATTACTGAGCCAAACAGGCTCTTGCCTGCAATTTATATATGTTTTGCCATAGCTCTTTTTGCCACTGTATGAAAAGTATCAGACAAATACAGCCTACAATTCTTACTTCCAGATGTATGATTTTACATTTTATCTTACTTAAATTCATATAGCTTGTTCAAGCACAGTTTATCAGGTGATCCAGATCTCTTCACACTATTCACTATGTTTAGAGATAACACACAGATATTATCAGTATTTGCTTTGTTTTCTTCCAAATCACTAACTTTACATGCTATAGCATCTCAACCCCAACTTTTTTTTAATCCTGTGTGCATAATTCCCACCATAGATCACTATAGGATGTGCTTTTCCAAACACTTTTAAATTAATTTAATCAAAGATACATTGGTTCTTAACCAAAACATCACATGTATGACGTCAAATGCTTTGGAAAAATCTGTGCATAAGACTAAAAATACCATTTTTAGTTATTGAATTCCAGTATATAAAAAACTACTTTAGTAAGGCAATTAAGCCAAACTGACCAAGGTTACTTCTTTTTTAATTTCTGAAGCGCTATTAATATATTAGTTCTGACTATATTCAACTCCAAATTCATGTCTAGTTCCAGTTCTCTAACATCAGAGATTAGCTTCTAAAATGAACAATAAAGTAGGGAAAAAAAATGTCTTAGAACGTCTTCAAATTCAAAAACCAAATTAATAAAGAACAAGTTATTACAACACATTTTTCAGGAATTAGTGTCAACCCTGTAATTAAGTGGATGTTTGTCATTAACAAAATCTCACTATCTAAATAGTATATTATTTAGAAGGCAAATCCTAATTACACCAGGAGATTATAAAGCCCAACAAGATGTTCAAACTAAATCAATCAACTTTATGTTCTACTGCAGTAGAGGTATAAATAGGAAAAAAATTTCTGTTATATACTTACTTCATCATCACAACTTATAGCACATCTGCCATCAAGAGATGCACACTAGAGATACAAAAAAAAAATTAAATTATTATCCTCTTCAATGACTAAAAATTCTATATCCTGAACATTTTAAGTACAGTTCATTAAAGACTATGAATGTCAATTCAGTAATCTAGTTTAGTTAATTAGTCTCTGTCACTCTATGTTACAAGACAGGTCCTAAGTAACTGAGAAGGCATAATTCTGTTGTCACTGAAAAGGAACAAATATCACAGTTTGATTTACAGTTGCCACTTTTTCTGAGGGAGAAAATCAACATGGTTCAGACCACCAAAGTAACTCCTTATATATAGGAGCATAAAATTTATAATGTTTCTACTTGTTTCCATAAATATAGGAACAAGAAACTAGTTTTGTTTTTTGTAATGATGAACACGAATGTAACTCAGAAGAGGCAGCCATTATATATTTCAAATACACTGTTTATTTACAATATTTTCACTTGTGGGGAAAAAAAAAAAAAAAAGGCAGGTCAAAATCTGAACAGATAGAGAACTGGTGTGTATTCAATAACAAAGAAAATTTCCATTTAAAATGTACCTGTCTGCTTGCAGTCCAAAATTTCCGCTGGAAAAACTCAAGTTTCATCTGGATACCTACAGCTGGGAAAGATATACATTTTTAAAAAATCATTAAAATAAACCCAGCATGTTTAATTCTTTCAAAATGAGTATTTAAAATTAATCAGAAGGAAAAAAAGTCTGGAAAAGTAAGCCCTGAAATAAAAACCCCACAACTAATTAAATTGAAGAGATCACACAGTCATATTTTAAACCATTTACAGTTTGATCAAACATTGCTAACGTGAAGAATATGCAAGGCAAACATAATTGAAATTGCAGATGTCTCCATAATTAATATTAAAGTGCCACAAGCTGAACACATTCACATCTACCTCAAAAGTATATTTTACTGATAAAACAGCTGTAGGAACACGTGTTTTGTGCTGAAACACATGAAGATGTGCTGAAACAACAAGAAAATGTTGGTTAACATTTCAAGTGACCATTTGTTATTAGGCCACTTAATACATCAGTTATCTGTGGAACACAAGAAGTCCACTTCAAACATTAAGAACTTCTCTAAAAATTGAAATTAAGAACATTATGTACAATTCTGACAACAGCTAGTAGTTTAGTAATAATGATTGAAGATACTACTGGTTTAAATTAACTACTTCTCATAACCTCAGGTAGGATTATAGTTTTCCTAAGACCAGTGAACCTGTCTTCCTGCCTATTCTGATGCTGCTATCAGACCCAGCACTCCAGTGTTTCTATTGAACAACAACATAATGCATTGTGCTTTGCATAAGCTCCAAAGTCAATTGATTCTTCTGGTTTCACCTGCTTAAACTAAGAGAATGATAACATACCATCTATCTGTGCTGAAAAATTCTGAATTAGCTTCCTTTTATTTAAAAGAAGTTAATAAGAAGATACGGCAGAAGACAGGGGGGCTAAAGACATCTGTTTTGACTGCTCTTGCCAGCTACTGCTGCATCCCTGGACCATATCTTTTATGCTGTCATTACATTCAAAAGAATTAACAGAGTTAATGTATGGGTAAATAATTTCCTTTTTAACCCCTGAGGTGATAATAAAGCCTTTTGGTAGACTTTTTGAGAACCTTGTATCTGGCACAGGATACATTTTGGTGGGTTCTTAATGCCTCAAGAACTATTCAAATATAATTCCAAAGGGTTTTAAAGCCCAGGGGATTCTGAACATTCTCTAGTCCTTAAATGCTTCAGCTATTTATACTTAAATCTGTGTTTTACAGTCTGGCTACACGTGGGGAAAAAGGGAGACTTTAGAATTGTATCACCCATCTCAGCAATGCCTTGTTTAGCCTCCTGGGTGTAACACAGAAGTTATAGAAAGAAAAGAAATTGCACTGAATTTTTTCTGAACAATGTTAATCAAGGTATCCAGATAACAGCCACATTTTTAGTTAAAAAAAACAAACCAAACCACAACCCAAAAAAACCCCAAACAACACACAACAACAAAACAAACCCACAAAACACACAAAAAACCCCAATAAACCAACCAAACAAAGCCAACAACAAAACTCCACAAATAACAAAAACATAATTATTTACAGGGAATATACATTGTAAAGCATACAATAAATTATTCTTCAATATTTGTAGGCTTAGTTCAATCAAAACAGCCAAAGGATACAAGCTATTTATCTTTTGCCAGGAAAAAAAAATGAGTAAAAAGGAGAAAATGTTTTGTCTTCACTGCTGCCTGCTTTTTGTAATGTCATTGGGGTGTGGGCTGGAACTAGAGGTACACAGGAGATCAGCTCACATGAGCTCATGGAGGTGTACGAAGTCAGTTACTCCACATAACACAGAAATGTGTCATTTCCAATGAATATTGCAAATCCAATTTTTTGTTTCACTCATATTAGCAAATTTACTTAGGTGATTTCACTAAATACCTTTAAAGCTGTTTATGGAAAACAGTTACTAAACTCTCTGAGATTTCTTTATTTACTTACTACAGTGGCTGCTCTTCTCTAGTGCATACCCTAGGAAATTACAGATGGTTGAGAATGACAAAGTTAAATTCTTGGCTCAGAGATAATTATTGTTTCATAAGTAATTTCCTATGCATTGATTCCATGGCTGAGGTTAATATTTCACTTTTTTAGTGGGATGCTTTGAGGATAGAGGTATTGGGAAGTGTTTGACCACTAGAGCTCAGGACTGCTTAGTTTCAAGGCAAACATTAAGGAAAACAAATAGCTACTCAGAACAGATCAGGATTGCTTGTGTTCATTTCAAGATCTCCATGGTTAAGCAAATTGACAGAAATACAAGAAAAACCATCCTCAACAAATTACTTCTGTGCACAGAATTACAAGAGCTCTTAGGCTATAAGTAAAAAGAATAATCTTCTACTTAAAATAAGAGAGGAAACCAGATTAGACTGACTTATTTCAGGCAAGATAGGAGCTGAATCTCCCTATAAGCCTGGCAGACAGATTCTGAATATATAATTAAGGAAAAAGTAGTAAAAGCTAAAGGGATTCCATTCTGTAAAATATCTATAGAATGTCACACTATATAAAAGTACTAGTTCAACAAGTTTAGAAAAATATCTTAAGGTCTCCATTCCCTTTTCCCACAGAATACAGGATAGACTAAGATAGACACCCAGCATTTCAAAGATATTTGGGCCCCCTATTTCTGATGGAATAATCCTAAATGAGGTTTAACTTGGCTTAAAAATGAGAAATCTTGGATAAAGATTTGTAGCAGGATTATTTTTTAATGTATATTGTCCTTGTGTATTAATCTTATAATCCTTAAGATTCTGTTGTTTCTGCCTGATCATATTACCTCATTATATTTTAAAATATCAAATAAAGAAATATGAAATATTTCAGAACACCTTTACTTAAAAAAAAAAAAAAAAAAAGTAAAAAAAAAAAGTTGATTAAACTTATTTAGTTTATACTTTAAAATCTGTTTTCAGTTTTTATCTTAGCCAAATAATTAGATGTGGAATATTACACCCCAACATACAATACTGAGAAAGAAACAACTGCCAAGAAGTACCTCTAATACCAATTAATGGAAGATTCCCACCACCAAAGATCATATCCTTAAAAATACTTATAAAACATGTGTTATGCAATATAATTAAAATGAAAATCTACACATATTTTTCCCTCAATTTTAAGAGGTTTTAGCTTATAAATTAGAGGTGTTCCAAAACACGTTCTTAACAGTAATAGTTATGCTCCAGAATCAACCAACTTAGCTATATTCCCGAGATAGTCACTCTTTTTTCACATGCAGGATAGATAAAAAAATATAAACAAACATCTGTTAAATGTGCACTTCCTAGATTGCTTCTAATCCCAGTTTCAGTTTACTTGCACAATGAAATGCAGTTTCACATTTCAACGTTCACACTTCATTCAGTTTCCTTCTTGATCTCCTTGATCTTTTCCATTCTA
Organism: Chaetura pelagica; assembly: GCF_000747805.2. Classification (NCBI taxonomy): domain Eukaryota; kingdom Metazoa; phylum Chordata; class Aves; order Apodiformes; family Apodidae; genus Chaetura; species Chaetura pelagica. The sequence goes on along the minus strand of NW_009951855.1, from coordinate 902,313 downwards.
GCCATACCTTCCTCTTCTCACCCCAGTCCTTATTCTGGCAACCCAGAAGATCTGCAAAATTTTCTTTTAACATGAGTAAATATTCATTTTAGTATCCAGAATGTCTGAACCTGATTGAGACACCCAATACAAAAAGCCTCAGCCCATCTGAAATCCATGTAAACGTGCACCTATCTTTTCCACCTAATTTTGAGCTGCTGACATTTGAACCTCACTAACATTTACAGACTTTTTTTTATTTATTTTTTTTTTCTAGAATGAGTCTTTTATTAACCTAGAGACAATGTAAAATACAAAAAAAAAAAATCTCAATGGGCAAATTAGCACATAATTTTTATTCTAAACAATATTCAGGAAAAAAAATAAATATATATATATACTGTATTATTACTGGTATCTTACCTTTATCTTTTAATCATCAAATCAGTGGAATGATTGCTCATACAGATACATTTGTAAGTCCTATATAATTATCAGTTTGTTACAAGAGACAGCTTTCACATGTCATAATATGTCATAAGATTTTAGAAACACAGAGTACTTCCTTCATCAGAACTATCAGGAAGCAACATATAAATGAGTGAATTCTTCTTCAATGAAGAATGGAAATTTGAAGGGCTGCCTCTTTACTCATGGACTTCAAACCTGCTATTTTCTTCCAGAATATTTTTAGAACTAGTGGTGGAAGCAGTTGTATGAATGGAAACTCCCAGGATAGAGAGAAGGCAAGGGCAACTGGTATTTCCTGGAGACCAAGCTCAAGCAGAGAGGGAGGAGACATTGGGAACTTGATGTGAGGCCAAGCTGAAAGGAGAGCTAGATGATGATTGCTGGAAGGCTGAAGTTCATCCAAACTCAAACCACTGGGGAAAGCTGAAGGGCTTGATTTGCAGCCAACCCCTAACAAACTGAACTGTGGAGGGCAGTCTGTGAACATCATCATAAAGCAACTCCCTTTGACTCTCTGACACATATCTTCCTTCTGGAGGACTAATGAAGTAGCAGTAGGAGCAAGAGGAAACACAAAAAGGATATAAATTGAGTGAAAAATTTAAAAAATATAGATGCTGTTGACTGAAAGTCCATTGCCTTTCCAGGAGGTTTCGCTGAGGGGCTTAGAAGGAAAAAGGTTATCTGTAAATTATCATTCAGACAGTTACACTGTATTTCAAACTTCACAAAATAGTAGTTGATGTGCTGCCAACACTCTAACAAAGGGCTCCTACAGAAATTTGCTCTTTTACCCTATGATCAACTTTGTGTACCAGAAGCACACCTCAAAGGAGCTACCTGGGAATCCATCTGTAATTTAAAAACAACAAACAAAACAAACAAAACAAAAACCAAAAAAAACACAAACAAACAAAAAAACCCAAAACAAACAAACAAAAAAACACACAAAAAAAAACCCAAGAAAAAAAATATCCTCCCATAAGCCTGGAGGAAGGTAACCACTTGGTATACAAAATTACACCAAGTGCACATTGCTAGGAAGATAGATTCTTTGTTACTGAGAAATACAAAGGGTACATTGATAGTATAAAATAGTGGCTTAGACTGTACCATTTGAAGGGGGTGAGGCAGGGCACTGTCAAGTCCTCTCTGGTGTCTGAAGTACCTTCCCTGTGACTTTTAGAAAACAATCAAAAGCTACTGACACCTGGTTCATTCCAGTACTAAAAAAAAAAAAAGAGAGAGAAAAAAAAAAAGCAGCACAACCAAACAGGTAGGGTAGTATTTTATTAGGCTCAGTAGCCTGCAGAGAGAAGGTAAACACCATCAGAAAACTGTGCTGGGGGCAGAACTTTTATAAAGAGTTCTTATAAACTTCAGTTTTCTTCCAACTTCCCCCTGCACGGCCACTAGTCTGACAGGTTTTTCTGAATTCTAATGGTACAGGAAGCATGTGAAGACTAAAATCTAACCACAGTAACAGTAAAATAATGAAGGAGTGATGGTATTTTAATAACTCCCTAACCATTTTATAATCTTATAGAGTTTTCTTGCTCTTTTTTTTTGTTGTTGTTGTTTTTCAATACTCAAGTATATCTCACGACTGAAACAAAAACAAAACAAACAAAAAGCAAACAAAAACAAAAAAAAAAGAACAGTATGTATTTGTAAGCACATTTATAAATCTTAAGGGAGAATCCATGGCTTGTCAAGCTCTCAAAAAAAACTTTACTTCTTACAGCTGAGGTCCTAGTTTAGAATAGCTCATCCAGTGTTCCTTTCACATTTCAGCCAAAATGCTGTGGTTTCAAGTTTGCGATTAATGAACCCTAAGAAGCTCAAAGTTCAGACAAACATCCAGAAATTAGGATACTTATCTGAACTCTTGGAGGCCATGACCAGACTCCCCTAGGAGATGTCAGGCTTTCTGCTTCTACTTGTAACTAAAATATAACATGTTCAAACCGTGATAGTTTGTAACCAGAATATAACACATTCAAACCTCAACAGTATTTTTTTTAAGACTTGATCCTGGCTACTTCTTAATTCTATTGACAAAAAAACGTCTGTATCTACATAACCCAGCATTATGAGAAAGGCTGATTTCAGAAATGGGCAAAGCTTCTATTGTTCTTATTCCTAAACTGAAATCCTCTCATAGCAGAATGGCTGAAGAATACTTTGCATAAAACGTTAATGAAAAAAATATGGCATCCACTGCAAAATCGTGGAATCATAGAATGGTTAAAGTTGGAAGGGATCTTAAAGCTCCTCAGGTTCTGACCTCTCTGCTATGAGCAGGACACCTCTCATTAAACCAGGTTGCTCCAAGGCTCATCCAACCTGGCCTTGCTTCAACAAGCAGTATGATATAATTTACATCCTAAAGATTAGTAGAATTTAGTTGTCAATAGAGCAGTAAAGCACATTTTAGTAGTATTAATTAATAATTTTTGAGAGAAATCAATATAATGGATATGAGGTGTCATCCTCTTTAATGGATAGTGGATTTGAAATAAATCAGGAAGGTTTGCTGAAAGGTTGTTGTCTTTGATATTCCATTAAACCAAGGACTTCTCCTACTAAAAAACTTCTTCTACTACTAAGTTGCAAGATAGGTGTAAATTCAGCTGGGACTTCTGCCTGAAAGTTGTTGGGCACCACTAGTGCTCATTGAAGTCTGTGAGAGTTAAGGGATGCCCAGCACATGTTAAGACTACTTAGCACCTGTCAGAATGGAGCTCTGGAGAATGCAAAAAGTCCTCAGATCTCCACTCAAAAAAGGACTTTTGCCAAAAATGTTCAGAAATGATACTGGCACATAAAGGTAAACCTATTCCTGACTTACAAAGAAAGCTAGCCTTCCAAAAGCCAGGTTCTTATAGCTGTTGAAACATGTGTCAAAGGTAGACCGATACTGACGGGATTTCCAGAAGCACTCACTAACACTGCAATCAGTAAACATAAGGTCATTGTTCTGAAGCCTCCAATATATTCCTAGGCATTAAAATAACTTTGAAATACCACTTTTCTAAGTCTAGACGTTGCTAAATGACAAAGGTTCTATTGGAAATATTACTGTAACACATTTTATAGAATATATTTGATTTTCTAATTGGGTCAATTCAATCGTCTCTGCATTTTACTGCTATTTCACAAACAAGGATGCCAGAATCTCCTTCAGAATTAATATATCTTCTCAGCGTGTCTGTAAAGGAAGCAAATATTATGTTCTCCATTCTTTCAGAATGCAGAGCTGACATGCCCTCCCTAAGGGAAAAACCCATCTCCCTTTCATTAAAAAAAGGAAATCAAACACACATATAAGAGATGCAGTAAGCTGTCACCAACTTCAATAAAGTATATTTAAACAGATTTATTTTAAATTCTGATCTCAATTTTTTTATTAAAAATGGCGAAAGTGACCATAGAAGGAAAAATAGACCTGTGCCACACAAATTTCCCTGCTTTTATGTGCAATTAGAAAGCACCTATAAGGATGGAAGACTAACTTCTGCATGTGTAGAGATACTTTTAAATTGTGCTGACCTCATGTCTAAGACCCTTTTTCATTTAATTCAATCAGATTAGATTATGGTATTGATTATGATCATACCCATAAATCAGTATTTTAACCGAGTTTCCATGGAAACACTATACGTCCCTGTTTTCTTTTTAGACAAGGCTATGCCTGTCTAAAGTTTTCCGAGGACAACATGTTTTGTTTAAGTTACATTAACTGGAGCCAATACTTCCTAATTACATTACCAGATGCAACATTTACAGCAGTACTTTTACCATGGGAAACCTCCATCATTTAGCCTATCTTAATCTCAGAAAAACAGGAAACATCAGCATTGTCATTGCTTAAAATGTGTTAACTGGTCTTATATCTATAAAAATAATCTCTTTTATTAAATCACAACATTGGTCTTGTTTGACAATCTTTATATATAAAGGACATTATCCCACGGCATCTGGATTTCTGTGAAACTGCCATCAGAGAACATCTGCCCATGAAGACAATCTGATCCACAAGCTAAAGAAAAGTGATTGGATTTCTATTATAAGGAACCAGTAATACCTAAGTATTCTTGCAATCATAAGTGACTGATGAGGATGTAATCAAGAAACAGGCATCCCAACTTGCATGAAGCAATCTTGGGTGACAAAAATATGGCAGGATTTGATCTTTACAACTGTAAGGCAGAATGGGAAACTCTTTATCCTGAAGCAAACATCACTGTTCCAAAAACAATATTCCTACGGCTTTATAAAAAGTTAGAAGATAAAAATATTTTGAAAACATAACCTCATCAATTTCAGTCTACAACTACAAAGAGCAGAAATAGCCTCTATCTTTTTTTTTTTTTATTTATTTCCCAAATAGAGTACTTTCTGAAGTCATAGGCTGGCATATAATAACTCTAATAGAAGGTGATCAAAATCAAAAGGGGGTGGTTTCTTATTTGTGGTTAAAGATAAATGCTTGAAAGTCTAAAAATAGAGAAAACACAACAAACACTTATGACTAAGTTTCAGTTTCCAGATTTTACACCTTTGCTTACAACCCTGGTAGAAATAAAGGAAACCTACTCATTAATGTTTGTCTTCTTCTAAAGACTAACATCACCTTCTTGAGTCTTCTCTTACCTTCAGTGCAGAAGCAGCATATTGATTAAACATTTATGTGTGCCTACGTTTGGAACATGACATCTCCAAATCATTGAATTACAAATGACAGAGTTCTCTACTCTTTCTTCTTTCTAAAGAGTTTGCAGAAAGGAAGGTTGTAGCAGCAGCTAATGCAAACCTATGGAAGATCTTACTGACACTAACATACAGAGGTATAGAAATTATTAGTTCACTAAACTAGGTACATGATGCATACCTTCAACTTCTAAGAGCAGTTAGCTTACTTCTCTCATTGAGTACTTTAAGAATGGAGAAGCCAGTAGCCCTGTTCTTTATGTTCATGTATTCTAAGTGCTGAAACACAGAGATGGAGAGAAAACGAACACTGAGCAATGTGCTGTCACTCTGAAAAGAAAAAGTCTGAGCCAAAACACGAATAACTAAGGGCAGCCCTGCCATTATGTTCCAAAATAACATACTTCAGAAAGAAATGAAAGCAAATAAAGAAGATTAAAATACACCCCTGACCATAGCAGCTCTAGCTTTATGGGCAGATGAAACTCAATTATGTTGGGAACTTTTGAGATCATGCTCTAAATTAAATAGTATTAAAATAGAAGTGCCCTTGGATAAAAAGGTATTGTATGAAATGATAGTATGTATTACCCGTATACTTCAGTATCACTCAGTGGTGATGAAGCAGAAGTCAGACGTAAACATTGAAGGCAAAAAAGATGAGATTGACATCTAAATGTTGCCTGAATTTTAGGACTTTTATGCAGTACATTGTTTGTATAATTGCTCACAGGCATTCCAACTGTTGTCACAAGTTTGTTATCTGCTCAACTAATCATGTACTCAACCCAGAAAATTCATCTTTCAGCATCTCAGGCAGTAAAAGAGAAACACAGCTAAAAGTCTGCAGATAGCTTTGGTTAGTACAAAAAAAAACCTAGGCATAGCTTGGTGTTACTACTGTCAGAACATCATCATTTATGCCAATCTCACTAAAATATTTTCCTTCTTACTTAGCAGACAGCATGTTAGCCATTCGGTATGATCCTCCTAGCAGCTGTACTGTACCTCAGTAAACAATTTTGCTTTTTAAGAAGTCAAGAAAAGGCAAATATTATATACTTTAGATACTTCATATATTGTAATCAATATTGTAAAAATCCCACATTCTATTAATAAGAAAAGCAACCACAGAATGAGGGCCTTTGATGATTCTGAGCAAGAAAACAGGAAACCAAAACAGACATACAGAAGAACACGTATTCAAAACAGACAAGATTACAATGAACAGGCAAAAAAGAGTGTAAGAATAGTGAAAAAATTATGTCAATCTTTAGTGTCTTTACTTGCCATTAAGTTGCTTCATTACTGCTAGTACAAACTGCATGACCATAGAAAGAGGGTTTTATTAAAGCTACTTTTTACTTTTCATAGCTACAGGTCTGGGGGATGCTCTTTCTTTTTTTTTTCTTTTTTTTTTTTTTTCTTTATTGTTGTGCCTATTGTTTTCCTCCCAGGCTATTGAAATCCTTCATCATCATCCCAATATTTCTCTCCCACATTACACTTTCAGAAGCAAGTTCCATGACTTTTAAGAGCTATGCTTACATCAGAGGGATCAAGAGGTTTACATTTCAGAACCTATTAAAGGAATTTAATTATGCAACCAGTTCCATTTGGATACACTGTTACTGTTCTTTGTTAATCTATACCAGATTTTCCAGTATTGTAATTCTCATTAATAAAATGCCCTCTGAAAGAGTTTTGTTGTTTTGATTTTGAGTTTTTGTTTGTTTTGGGTTTTTTTTTAAAGGAAAAAGACCTCTCAGTGGCCTATTTTACAAATTCTGAACAGAAACACCATTATCCCATATACTACCTAAGTTTCCCAAGGAGATATGTCTGAAAACAGCTCCAGCAAAGGGATGTTAAGTCTGTCTATATACCTCACTTATCTTGTCACTTCATTTAAAACATTCTGTGGAGAAAAAGGTATTTCAGAATCACACTTGTTTAAAATCTGCTCACAGGTTAAAATTAGGAGAATTTAAAAAATAATAAAATAGGATTTTGGTGTTTAGAGAGGACTTTTGGTGACTGCTGCTGTAGCAGTTAAAGCAGTATGGATGACTCAGAAATCCAGAGACCAAAGAAGCAAGAAAACCAGCAAATGTATTTCCTTACAAAATTTATCAGTATTGAAATGAAGACCAGCAGCAGCAAGTAGAGGTATCTGGCTCATCCTTGTTCATTGGAGCCTACCTGCTGCGAGACAATTAAGATTCTGTCAGGACTTACAAGCTTCAAGCTTTTCTCCTGTAGAGAAACTCCATCAAAGGAAATAAATCCATTAAAGCTCAAATCAAAATCTACTGTGCACATCAGTCCTGATCCAATAGAATGCTTAAGTATATGTTGACATTCAAATCCACAAAAGGACCTATTTAACATTTATCAACTGTGTAATTTTAATGTCACGCTATCCAGTACCTTGCTTAAATTAATGAAATAAAAATCCCATGGCTATTTCCAAAGTGTTGCATGAATTGCAGAATTTAATTATTTGACTTTTTACTGCAGCAGATGTTATCCCTGCTTCTGCAAGTTCTTATGTTCAAGTGACTACTCAGGGCATAGAGAAAGAGAGTCCTTTTGAGCCCATAAATACAGGAGTTCCCAGCAGAACTGCCTTAAAAGCAGAAAAGGAACTAATGAAGTATGAGTTCTATTTTGCAGCACAATTGATGAGAAGCAGTTTAACAAAATCTACCATACTCTACAGACTTTCTGCATACAATGAGAACCTTTCAGCTCTTTTACAGGAAGATGTTCAAGAAAAATCCTTCCAATTTTTACCAAAACTGGCCTAGTAAATCAACCATTCAGAATGCACAACAATTTGTTCTTCAGCTTGAGTACAGGGTAAGTTATGACCATGAAGAGAAATTCTTAATAAATACAAAAACAAGAAAACAAAAACACTAAGTAAAAGCTTAGAAAATAACTTTATCTTAGATAATGAATAATCTCTCTAGAACCTAAGTGAGTTATCTCACTTTAAACATGTTTACAGGAGGAAAAAATAATCTAAAATGTCAAGATAAAACAAAACGTACATCTGCCCTTATTTTTACATGTTTTTCTATCTCCTGTTTTTATTACTCTCATTTCTGTTAGCTTTATGTCAAGCAATATATTTTTCAGCTTACAACAATGGTAAAATTAATGAATTAACTAATTAACATACCAGAGATACTTTTCTTCTATGGATGCTCAGCAAGTATGACAGGCAGTCTTCATCAGTCAGGAAACTATTAAAAATTTGAATTTGTGCCAGCTGCTCCCCCTGCTGCTATTTGTGATGGAACAAACATTCTGCTGGCATAGAATCTGCTCCTTGCTACAAAGCCCAGCACCTCTACTCCCTGTGCTTCTCCTCATTCTGAAGGTCTTGCATCCCTTCAAGTAATCTTTCTACCTATCGAAGCATACTGTAAGGCTGATGCTTCAACATTTTCCAAGTAAACACTTCTCCCCTTTATATAGTTCTGCTCATTTAGTTCTCCTAAACTACATTGTATTAGACTTATAATATCAGAACAAATTGCTGATTGACCTATCTAATGGGTCTTGCATGACTTTAGTGAAGCAAGAAGCTGAAAAAAAACTGCAGACAAAGGACTGACTAATTTGTCTACAGATTACCAGCAAAGACCTGGATATGAATGTTAAAATAATTTTCCGGTCCAAACCAGAGAAGTGGTCTGAGGATGAAGAGTTCAGACCTAAACTGACAAGGTACTCAGAGGGATAACTCCAGCAATATCACGTGACACAGCACCACACATCTTACCCAAGAGCACCTTGCTGCAACTAGCAGGCTGTAAGTCTGCCCCACTGTAAATTTCCACCTGGAATGCAGTATGTTTCAGTTCATCTAGTCCACCATTACGTCTCATACACTGGCCTCTTCTAGAGGTGTCAAGAGGAAGGTGTAAAAATTCCCATAAATAATAATTATGGAAAAAAAAAACAACCCTGCCCACAAGGAAAGGTTTTTCTCCATAACTTGTGTCATTAGAGGTTGATTAAAGTCCTTAAAAGTGAAAGTTTATATCCCTTCTAAATGATTTTTCACCCCATGAGGTAACTATGGCTCCAGATTGTATATGAATCCTACTAATCTTTTGGCCCAAGGTAACTTTCAACAATGTGTTTCATAGATTAATTATGCATTATATAAACAAGTACCAGATGTATTTAATGAAGGCAAAACAGCCACTGAAAAGTATAAGACTGCACTCTTCCTCTCAAAGTCAGTGATTCAAAAGACAAAATCACAACTGCCTGTTTCTTCTTTTCTGGAAGTACAAAAATATTTTTTCTCACGTTAAAGAGACACCATCAAAAATCCATAACTGCCAAGGACAGACACAAACACCTTTTTAGAGGTGTCCCCTTATACTGTGTGGTAACCAAGACTGGATATTACTAAAATCTGGCTGGCGTTGCTCTCTCTTTATCCTACCTAAGCAATAAGATGTCTGAAGAAATCCATGTACTCCACTCTTCTGGAAAGTATGGCCAGCTTTTTAAGGTGTATATCTTCCTCAAGCCAAATTTGGTCTGATCTGTTGGTTTCTACCTTTTTTTGTTTGTTTGTTTGTTTGTGAGAGGTAGGCAGAAGTACTATCCAGGGCCTTCCTCTAATTTTTTTCATGTTTTGAAAACCTCACACCCTGACAGGCAAAAGCTGAGAGGTTCTGGAGCTCTTGGAGTTCAAGGACTGCCTTTGTAGAAAGGAAAGTCTGAGAGATTCAAAGGTTTCTTATGTGCATTGACTGATAGCTGGTAAAGGCTAAGACCTTTCTCCATGATGGAGTACTGACTTTTTAAGTGCTGGTTAAAGGAGAAGACTTTTACAACAGAGGCATGGGTTGTTTCACTAATATGAATTCTTTTTTTGTCCTGAATCAAATTGAAGAGGATTCTGCATTGTCCAGGGCTGTATTTAGGGTCTACAGCAAGAGCTTAGCTTTTTACCAATCTGGAGACACATGTTAGTAGGGAGAAAGCACCTGCCATTTCTCTGTAAGCGTCACAGGACCTTCCCAGTCAAAAGCATAAGGAAAATAAATTTATAGGAATTGTCTGCTGTGGTCCTAAGAACATTTTTTTTATATAATCATGTCTGCCAGGACTCAATATACAACGTAGTGGAATCTGAATTGCTGTAACTTTTAAATATCTGAAATATTTAATAATTTCTTTTCTGCTAGAGTTTAAACAAAATTATTTTCTTCTGTAAGAGATAATTCTTGCACATACTACTCCCTTAAACGCATGACAGTAATGTTGCAGCAAAGCGTTAGCTGGCAAAGCAAACACTGAACTGCCCCATGAACCAACAGGGATAAGATATTAGTTCTTTGGGCTCTCCTGCTGTTTGAAAAGCAAAACATATCTTGTTACAACGAGGCACAAGTTAATTTAAGCAGTCACAATAACATAGTTGCTGCACCACATCAGACAACTGAAAAGAATCCTGCTGGCTGTTCTAGAGGCCAGACATAGAATAGGTTTCATGGTTATTCTGTTTCTGGCAAATCTCTACCTGTGTCCCAACTGCAATTTTCACCACATCAGACTTGTCTGTCACGACCAAAGTATTATTACTAATAAATGGGAGTAGGACATGGATTATAGGTTGGGGAAACTTCTATTTACCAAACATGCGCATTTAGAGTTCTCAATATAAGGAAGAAAATAGCCAGATCTACACAAAAAGCAAATCGACAGATTTAATCATATGTTTCCAAATCTATACTCAGCATTAAGATTTTTTAAAAAGTAATAACTTCTTATACCACAATTCCAAATACATAAAACAACCTCTGCATTATTGTTGGAACAGAACCTCCCACAGTGCTTAACTTTCAGTGACCTTGTGCTACGAACATCTCTTTAATATGGTGTGTGCTAAAAATAATACAATTATAGTAGAAAGGCTTACCCAAAATAAGAGAGGCAGTTAAAAGACATTCTTTAAGCCCTCTGTTAGATTACACAAACTGCTGTGGGAACTTGTAAACCTGATTGGCAAACATTAGTTGAGAAGGAAAAACAATTATAAGAAAACCATTTAATTCATGACCCAAAAATAAAACTTAAGATAGCAAAGAATTTTGAAGTGCAGAAAAGTCTTAGATACCAGAAAACAGCAACATAATAGCTGGTACCTCTTGCAATATAATCAAAAGTCATGAAAAGGACTATCATTAATATAAGGGATGAGTTATTGCAAGGACAGATGGATGCCATCTCAAGTAACAAGTACCTGACCTAAATTTGTTCTTTGAAAGAGTAGACTATCTTCAGCAAGCAAGGCTACAACTTCTAAGGTCAATTGTATTTTATAATAGCCCTTTTTACATTTAGTTCTGTCTTCATTACAATGATTCACTGGTACAATTAAAGACTGGTCTGTTTACATGTTTTTATATCAGTGTACACACATGGATCAGAAAAGGAAATAGCAAATAAATATATTGTGTAGCAAAGTTTAGAGAAGCTTTTCACTTTAACCTGACATTCATTCAAAGCCTGTTACAGCTGATCTGTATGTAACCTTATCTCTCTCTCCCTTTCTGAAATTGGAGTTATACAGTATGACTGT
>NW_009951855.1:888544-890453 GCF_000747805.2 Chaetura pelagica | reverse complement strand
TTCCCTACAGTAAACGACAGACTGTCATCCTCTATCAGGGTGACATGTCATTCATCAAGAGTGCAAAGGACAGTATGGTGTGCCATTTGTAGCAATAATTCTAGTATCTTCAAGATGAACAGTCATGTTTACTTCACAGAATGTCAGTTGTTCTACATTCTCCTTCACTGTTCAGCAGTACTAACTGTTCCTTTGGGTCTCTTGTTCGTATCAGAAACAATTCAGCAGAACATACAATAATAACAGTTACAGCTCTCTCCTGTGGGTGAAGGTGGCAGAGATCTAAACACAGATTTTCAGTAACCAAAAGGTAGCTATGGAGAAGATGGGGTTACTTTCCTCACAAGGGTGCATGGTGATAGCACAAGCTCCTTCAAGAAAAACTGGCAGTAAAACAAAATTACTAATGCTGAGAATAGCTACACATTGGAGTAGGTTGCTCAGAGAAGTGATGGAATCCTTTGCTGGAAATATCCAAGTGTCTGCTTGACAAGACCCTGTGTAACCTCTGCTAAGTCCCCGCTTTCAACAGTAACTTGGACCTGATGATCTCACTTTTCTGTGATTCATTCCATAGCATTATCTAAAGCATAGGAATTGTGCCCTAGAGTAATCTTTGTGTGATCTTTTCAAAAACACCTAAAAGCAGAATTGGAACCCAAGAAAGTTATGTTACATATAAAAATAGGTCCAAAAGCTTTTGATTGCACAATTTCTCTGTCCATAGGACAGCTAGCAGATGGAGTGATCACAGGGCCCTGACAGACTTTATTATATATCTGAACTCTCATTTCTTTAAACACCTTTGAGTTCCTTCATAGTCACAAGTCATTAATCTTTTCACTGCTGTAGATGGTACAGTAGCAATTAGTTATACTGAAGAAGTAACAAAGAGACAAGTCAAGGCACCACGTGAACACCTGAAGTACAATTTTAATATAATATCCCATACCTTTACAATATATTTGTAAATAAATAAATTCAGGATTCTTGGCGACCAAACCAGTATGTGTGTCATTTTTAGAAACAGAGCCGCTCATTCTGTGTCCCCATGCAAGAAAATCCTGTAAGCACAACTAATGGATGTCAGATAAATAAGCTTAGAAGAGCAAACAAATGCACTGTCAAAAACCATGTCATCAACCCGCAGCCCTATTTGTAGCGATATAATACACTCCATTGCTTCCAGTCACAGCCCAAGATAATCAGAATCCACGTTCAGAGCCATCAGATCTTGCAAAAATTGACATAGTGTAGCTAATAATCCACCAGAAATCAAAAACTATACTGGATTTAAAAAGGCAGCTTTACTTTTGTGCCTTGCATTTGAGGCAGATTAAATAAATCAAAAAGGCAAGGCTAATAGGTCATTATTTGTATGTTACAGCTGTCCAGTTAGAGTTGACAGACACTCTTTGCCTGGCCTGTTGACTGATTAGGAGGCAGAGTAAGTCTCTGAGAATCATAAATGAGTGGCGGGGAAGGAGGGTAGAAAGCTTGTGATAAAGAAAAATTCAAAGGCTGATGGAACAACTCACTAGAAATAGTTGCACTTCTACACAAACCACAGACACCATCTAAAAAGACAAACAAACAAAGCCCACAGAAAGGAAACTGGATGAGCACATTACGGATTTGAAGTGGGAATTAGAACAAAGTGTTTGTTACTGTTCAACATCAGAAAACTGGATTGAATCTTCTGCAAGGTGAAGAACAAGCATAGCAGAATGAAAGGTGAGATATTGAAGCATTCAGATTAATAATTAATTTTTTTTTTCTGTTCTCTAAGCATTTCCTTGCCAAGCATTGCTTATTTTAACTCTATATTGGAAGCTGTATCTCAGTTTCTGCAGTCAATTGTTGCAGAACAATGTAATGAACTGAAAGTATTGCTTAACTTACTTGCAGG
>NW_009951855.1:860883-888473 GCF_000747805.2 Chaetura pelagica | reverse complement strand
AGGAATGCAATACCATGTAGAGCTCAGTAATGCAGATGATGATGTATAATTTTAATATAATTTTCTTTTTTGGTGAAAATTAATTTGTAGTTTGTGACTTAAAATGTAGTCTCAAAAGAAAACTTTCATTTATACATTTATCATATTCAATGTTATAGTCATACAGTTATCCCTTTACTATGGTATTTCCTACCTACTAATAAATGTTTGATCTCTGTAAGTTAATATCCAGTAGGTCCTTTAATTTCCAACGCTTTCAAGGAGTAATTAAACAAAATACTTTCAATTTTTAAATTATTGGAGTATCTCAAAAAGCAATGTTACAAAAAGATTTATCATTCTGACTTTCTTTAAAGAAAACCTAATTATTCAATATCAACTGATATTTTCTTATTTTAATTTCATGCTATGCATACAAACATAGCTTTAACTGACACCTCGTTTTCCAAGTAACATCAATAGCAAGATATAAAAGGTAAAAACAAGTAGCAGAAGATGCTACTAAATATTAACTAGATTTTCCTGTGAATGTGTAGAAACTCATGTCTATGGGAAACAGAGTTGACATTCAGATAAGGGAATTAAAGAGGTAAGTATAAACACAGATCTTTCAAGAACAAACTTAGAGTTGTCTGGTGAAAAAGTAGTGGTAACTCTTTACAGCAGTGTCTTTGAAGCTTGCTGTTCTTTTTTAGGTAGTCCTTCTTTTTTAGGTAGTACAATTACTAAAAATGCAGAAAAACAGATGTTCTACTTGTAATCCTGACACAAGATGGTTCAAAGTTGTTACTACCACAGAAAAAGAATTATTACAATTACAAACAGTTATAGAAACTGCCGCATTCCCTTCAAAGATCATTGCTCTGCTGATGGCAAATCCTGAAAACCATTTGTACTTAGCAAAAAAGCCATGGGAAGTACTTAATTTTAAGATCATGGAAACACTAATTTCATTCTGCATTATAAAAGTACTGGCAATACTATCTGTAATCTACAATTTACAATCCTAGTGTATTGTAAAATAAATGAACTCTTTATGCTATCTTCATTTATGTTTATTGTGAAGCTGTATGTCCTTTGTCCATGTTAATGACTTGTATATATTGCCAGAAGAAACATTTTAAATAATTTTTAATATTCTTTCACTTGTGATACAGGTAACTGGCTTTTGGTTTTGAGTGTCACCTTGTTAACATACGCAGCTCATGGATGTCCCACCAAATGTCTCTGCTATAGAGCCTCAAAGACTGCAGACTGCAAGAACAGAGGATTTACTGAAATTCCTGCCCATTTACCTCCTGAAATTCAGATACTGCAGTTGCAGAATAATCGTATTTGGAGAATCAACCAAAATGCATTCACTGGAACACCATTGCTCAAAATCTTAGATTTGTCTAATAATTCTCTATCAAGTTTGGCACCAGGTGCTTTCCAAAAATTACAGTATCTACAGGTTCTAAACCTAACCAGAAATTTGATTCATTACATAGAAAACAAGACTTTCAGTTTCCTCCCACACCTAAAAGAACTGGACTTGTCATCCAACAGCATTACACGTTTGCCTGAGAGTTTTGGAAACCGCACAGGGAATATCACGTTGCTCTCTCTGAAGCATAACAAACTTCAGAAAATGGAAAGAGTTCTGCTGGAGTCACTCCCAAACCTGAAAGTGGTTCTTTTCAAAGATAATCCCTGGCAATGTAATTGTAATGTCTTTGGCCTGAAACTGTGGCTGGAGAGCTTTTTATACAGAGGTAAGGAATTCTTCTCATTACATACAATGCACATGAGATCACTTAACAAAGCATCAGATTGATCTTCACACCAGGGCTTCCCAGTTTACCCCACAACAAATCAGCCTCTCAAACAAGCACACTAAATATTTTTTTCTGCACAGGTCAAAATATAGATGCTTTCATAAATGCAGGTGGCAAACTAGAATCATAGAGAAACTTCATATTAGCACAAAGAGAAAGAGAGAAAGTATACAGATACAATCCTGTAGCACATACACCACATTCTGGAAATACACATGTACTGTGTGCATACTTAGATATCCATATCTGTACACATATAACAAGTCCACTTGCTTAATTCTATCAATATATTTTTGCTAGAAGCCAATCTACTCTTTAAAAGCTTTTTACTTGATGCATGAGGGTAAATACCAAGACTGGTATCAATACATATTTAACTTCAGAGCGCTTGGGATTTTAATTCCTCTATAAATTATCACCCAGTAGTTCTTTAATGCTTTAAAAATACTTTACCTAAAAATGTACGTTGGACAAGTTTACTCTTGCTTAGTACTGCTTCCTAATTTGTTGTTTACCAGAAGAGCTAATAAATTAATTTACAAATTCCCAACAGAAATGTGAATTGCCATCATATGGGGCAATGTTAATTTTATAAATACAAGTAGCCTCATATTTTGCTCGCATCTTTTTTTAAACATATTAACAAGTTATACTGTGGAAAAGAAAACATTATTTAATTCTAGTAGGATTCAGTATTAAAAGAAATTAATTATTTTCTCCCAGGCGGTATGTTCAGACTCTGAGATTTCAGAACAGTGGGGCAATTTGCTTTTCTCTAAAGCAGGCATTGATGTTTCATGTGATCAAACTACTGATTACCTGTCTATATATGGAAGTGACTTGGAACACGTTGCAAAATTGTTTATGTGAAGATGGTCCACATTGCCTGTGGTTGAATGGACTGCCGTCTTCAGGCATCAGAACCCTACAACCCAGCTGGAAAACTGCACTGGCTATGCAGAGACACACTTAATACAGGAATAATCTCTGGGTGAGGTAAAGCCACTGTGAGAAACAATTTTTTAGAAAAGACAAGAGGCTAAACTCCTCCCGGGGTTAAAATATTAGTACTTTGCATTGGTAGAATATTACATTCTCCCAGGGTTTTAGTTATGTTATGCTGTAACCATTCCCTACAACAAATTTCAGCAGGGGTTCTGACTTCTCTGTGCAGAAGAATGCTATGATCCAAGATAAACACATCAGATTATCTTAATTACTCTGCCAGCAGCCTAAGTATTGTAATTTATTTTAAAAAGTCAACATTGTTTAGAAATTCTGTGATGCCATTCCATCTTCTGGGACATTGCACAGATTATTTAAATGAAGTGATATGGAACTTAGAAATTCATTCTAGCAACAAATTTTAAAGGAAGCCCAAATCCTATGTTTCCTTCTATGTTTGTATTTCCCTAAAATTACTTGTGTGAATCACATGAAAAAATATACATATATATATTTACATTGCACATTAAACTTTCCCACTAGTTATATTTTATAGTTATGATAAAATAACACTATGGCTCTACAGATACTTTGGGAAAGTCGTAACAAAACACTGCTAGAGATAGAACTTTCTCTGAATTTAAAATATTGGCTATTGTATCCAACATAATTCTAAAATATTTCAGTATTTTTAGCTGAATTCAGATCAGGAAATTAACATCTGGTGTTTATTTGTAAGCAATTATGAAGAATGCTTCATTTCAGGTGGGACTCCAGGTTTCCTATTCCAAGCACATCTATTCAGCTACTTAAAAGCACAGAAAGATCACAGTTGCAGACTCTGGAGTTTTACCTATATCCATATTCAAACTTATACATTGAAGGTGTCTGGAACCACGCTTTGGGTTTGGCTACTAAAGACCAAGAGACAAGCTGCTATGCTCATATTTGTCTTGGAATATCATCAACACTCACAGAGTAGTCTCCAGATGTCACTTTGGGTCTATCTGTATTCACTACTTTTTCAGAAAAAGTCTTCTCAGGATGAAAATGTGCCTGGCTTTAGCTGAAAGACAGATTATTTTGGATAGAGAAGAGGAAGAAATTTCAGCTGATCTAATCAGTTAATTTTCTCAAATAGGTAAACATTGGTTTTGGCCTTGTTGACTCCTTGACACATTACACCCTTGCAGCCATAGCGTATGGACTAATTAGAAACCTGAGGGCTATGCTCAGTGTGTGTTTCTCTACATGCTGAGGAACAACCACATGACTTACCAGGACTGAGTCTTCGCGTTCACTTCCTGTTATACTAAAAACATCCTTTGGGAGAAGGCAGAAGCCTGCTGTAAGCAATCATGAAAGTTACCGTTTGAGCAGGGTAATAGGTTGATTAATCTTAACTCTTTAGATCTCTGTTTATTTTCTTACCATGAACCGTGCTTCAAAAAATTACTTGTGTATACATAGAACTTACTGAACTTTCTTAGTGTATGATATCGGAACAATGACTATTTCATGGAATATTTCAATCAAGTGAGAAACCTTTACTAAGTACATTACTTCCTCTTCTATCTATAAAAAGAAGTAACACTGAATTTGAATGGAATTCATTTGCTGATATCATGTTTGTTTTCATCTATGATTTAGTTCTTACTTTCATACCACTGCTGGTTTTTACTTTTACATCCATAAAATCATAGATAACTTGATTCCTGTTGAATAGCTTCCTGCAAATGCTCTCTGAGTGACAAAATGTAATAACCTCACCATTGATCCAACTGGAAAACAAGATCTGAAAGATATAGTTATAAATCTTGAGAAGTATGAAGACAAAGTTGATAGTAAATTTACATCAGGTTTCTGTTAATTTTACATGAATTAAGATTATTCAGAAGCCACCATATCTTAAGACCATAAATTGTTTGGGTTTTTTTTTCAGGAGGAATAAGTGATGGCATTATCTGTTCTGCACCAGGGATTCGGAAGGGAAAGGACCTCCTCAAAGTTCCCTATGAGCTGTTTGGTGCATGCCCTCTACGACCAGCTCACCTTCACCTGGCTGGCATCCACCACCATAGCTTTGAGCACAGGAGTTCCCCAAAGCATGCTCATCACACCGAACACGGGGAATACATCCGCTCAAACTGTGAACCCAAACCTAAGCCAAGGCCTGTTAGTTTGCGCCACGCGATTGCCACTGTAGTAATAACTGGAGTTGTCTGTGGAATTGTGTGTCTAATGATGCTGGCAGCTGCTGTTTATGGTTGTGCCTATGCTGCAATTACTGCTAAATACCACAGAGAACATTTGGCCCCAGTCAGACAACATGGGACTCTTGAAGAAAAAGAGCCATTTGATAATTCCTTGGCTTGAGTTACTTCTGTCTTTGGTTTCTTGAAAATAAAGCCCTCACTTCAGTTAAGAAGTTAAGAAGCCTGGAATTTAAATAGGATTGATTTAACAGTAATTACTGCTCTTTTTTTTTTTTTTTTTAATGTAAATATATATATTCTTTGGAATATATATTAAATTGTAGAAGAATGTAACTTTATTTATATTTTGTGTATGGATATTCTGAACAACTATTTAAGGCTGAGTGCTTGAGATAATGAAATCTCAATGTAGCTACTTCAAAGTGTTCCATTCTCCATTACTAGCTTTTGATGTAATATTAGTACAACATGAGTTACGGTGCAGCCACAGTCAGTAGCTAATATCAATGAGCTTTCTGCAAGGAAAAATACAATATAGCTAAAAATGACCAACTATATTTTAAGATATTAGAATACCTGGTATATATCCAGAAATACAACTCACAATCAGTTTTAGAACTTGCCAGTCTAGACACTGTCACTGATAACTTAAACATGTTAAAAATATTTCTAAATACATTTTTCCACCTTTCAGTCTGCTCTAGAAGGCAACAAACAAACATCATATCCGTTATCTAACTTAGAAAATAGGAAGTACCTTCTTAACTCTTACACAGCATTTTTAAATTTAGGGGAGAAAGAAGAGAGCTGAGAAAATGCTGAGGAAAAAACTACCCTGCTTCAGATAGAAGCACTGAAATGAACCCATATAGCATGTATGAAGAGACACTACCTCTTCTACTGCTGGTATGCATGTTTGCAACAGACACTTCTGAAGCTTCTTATTCCCAAACCCACACACAAGCGTTCCATTTTGCAAATATCATGACTGCAGATGCAGCTCCAATCACAGTGCTGCCCTTCAGTATGGAAGAGAATATAGTTGCATGTTTACACGTTCTCTCTCACAGAGAGAGCATTCAGCTGCATTCATTCAAGGGTCCACCCTAACTTTCTGTAGCAGTTTTAACATCAGAGGAAATCAGAGGCAAAACTGTTTGAGTAATATATTTCGAACAGAAAGAATATTTTGACTGTGCAGAAGTATTTTTAAAAAAAATTCATAGAAATTATTTTAAGACTACCCACAGGGATCAGCAAACTCCATCTACCTTTTCCAAGACTAGATAGGGTTCTGACAGGGTTAAAGACATGTCTAGGTAGCTAATCCAGAAATCAACTATGGTTATAGTCTAAGAACTTTTCCTAGCATATCTCCTATACCCTTGGTGAATATCCTGCCAGCTTATTCCTCTGGGCAGAAAACTTGAGGACAATGGCTGAGTTAGTCTGCAATGAGGGCAAAGGGAAGCTGGGTCATGGCATTCAGAGACCTCCATTCTCCTTCCAACTGATGGATTCAAAGATCAAGTCCTGTAGCTATTCCAATAACAGCCTCAACTGAGTAATGGGCTATATGGCAGGAGTCATGTGACCCTTGCTCTTATCTACTTAGCAATAATTGCAACCTAAATATTAAAGCATCTGCAGTTACTTTCATGTCCAGAGAAAATTAAGCACCTCAGTCTTAATCTAAATCTAGCAGACATTGAAAACAATCAATTACAGTCTCTCTTCTTTTTTTTTAACTGCTAAGTACTTCATATTATTTTCAGGCTGTTTTCATTCTTCTCTGTCCTAAGCTAACTAACCCAAGATGTTTCAAATTTTCCTGGAAGGCTACATTTTCCCAATTTTTTTTTTTTTTTTTTTTTTTTCCCCTGCATTCCCTGGAACATTTTCAGTTCTATATTTTATTTAAGATGTGGTACCCTGGTCTGGGTACATGACTTGAGCTAAGACATCATCAGCACAGAATTTTTAGAGTATTTATATTCAGACTCTTTATATCTGATCTCTTGATGATGTTACAAAAAGCAACTTTGGGTTTTTTTACCTTTTAAATATTCAGTAAAGTTTTATGAATAATCTGTTCTCAGAGCTAAGTCACCTGAGTGTGTAGATTTACTTTTTCCACTCTTTTATTCATTTATTGCAATCACTTTTACAGAGCAAATCAGATTTTAAAATAGAGTACACTGAAGTAATATAGGATAGGATCTTATTGCCCATGGGTCAAAATATTACTTCAGAAGTATGCCAAATCACTGCTTTTCTACAGTCACAACCTAAAATAAGCACACTTGAAATCATAATGCAGGTCCTAAGATGACAGCTGATAAACCTCTGACCTCCAAAGACATTTTGCTCAGTGTTTATAATAGACTTAGATACAGCAGTGCAGCTTCCAGCTCAAAGAAGTTTACACTTCCGATATCTTCAAGCAGAGGAAAAAGAAGAACTTATTTGATAGGGAGGAATAACCAGAACATGTAGTCCTAGTTCTTAAAAAGAAAACAAACAGTCCTATCAACAAAAATCGTTCAGGCTTTCCTACTGCAAGATGGTTTTAAATAAAAAAATTTTAAAAAATAAAAATTAAAAAAAAAAAAAAGATGACGAAGAGGTAATAAAGGGCACAACATTTAAAGAAACTCTTTGCAAGTCACATTTCAGATGCTCTGGGGATTTCATGCACACAAGGCTGTAAATCGATATGGAATTCTGCCAGAAAGCCAAGTATTTCATAATACCATTAGTTCACTGTGCTGTGGGAGCAGGGCAAGTCAATCCATGCAAAATCTGAGCTATACCAACTTCCTGTTTGCTAAAGAAAGAAAAAAACAATAAACAGCAAACGAAAGACAACCAACTAAAATCCCCAAAAACCAGAGATTTTTGTAATTTAAGGTTTATAAGACTATCTATAATATTTACAAACACGTTTGCTATTCTAATAAATTCCAGTTATATATCATGATTAGCAAATAGCATACATGCAACCAAGAAAAGTATTGATTCAATTGCTTAAATGAATAAATATAAAATTATTGGGTTTTCAGTAGAGGAAACAGAACATTCAACTACAGAAAAAGAGATAAAAGGCACAACTTATTGTCCATAACAACTGTTGACTACCACAAGTGGAAGACTGGATCTAGGGCTTTCCCCAAGAACTGCCCTTAATTTGTAAAGCTTTGCAATGGACATCTGCTGCTGAAATAAATTGTCTGCACAGATATGTTTTTCAGACAACAATCCCTGAGAAAGCTTTGTTGTTTTTCCAGCAATCTCATGAGAGGTATTACAGTGAGCACAGTATTTTTTTCTAATCTCTGTGAAAAACAATCTTTCCCCCAAAATCAACAAAACATCAAGACACAGTACTCTGCAAGTTATTGGCAAAGACAGAGAAAGACCACATTTTGTTTCCTTTCTGTTGTCATACAGAGGCTCACTATATTAATTTGTTTTCAGAAAAAGTGGCTTTCCAAAATTTTGATTTAACACAGAGATTAAAAATTACAATATGCCAATATTCTTTACAGAAAATCTCCTTAGTAGCTATATTGATAGCTTAAATAAAACTTAAACTGAAACACGCTTGCTACATGTGTCTTCCCAGAGATGGCAAAAAGTCTGTCAAAATTTGGCTTAATTATTCCTTAGTAATACAACATCCAAACAAATCAGGCTCCCTCTCCTTAAATATTAAAATAGAAGCTTTGTGACATTATGCATGGCTTATATACCATTAACAAAAAAATACTATTAATAGTCATGTATCTTTGCTGGCCAGAAGATACACAGTCTTTAGCCAAGCATCCCAAAATCATGCCTCCTTTTATGACTTGAAACTTTCCTGAAAGTGGCACAGTAATAATAATCATGAGAGAGTCTTGGTGCTTCCTGGGTTTGTATGACCTGATATGTGACTGTGTTCTCCCCAGATGAGACAGGCAGCAACATCAGTCACCTGGGTGTGACAGTAAGCCACAAGAGGGGAGAAGGGGTAGGAATTAAAAGCCCAGTGATTACATACTTTGTAACTAGCTCCAATGAGAGCTGCAGTTGCTCTCCCTTACTGATTACAGAGGGATCCTCCCTTGTTTTAGGGCTGTATACACTACATGTTGGACTTTTTGCATAAAACTGCCATCCACATTTCAAGACATAAGAAACACATGAGAAAATGCTGTTAATGTTTGGAAATAGAGTCTACTGGGGGAAATCAGTACTTAAACTGGTATTAATATATCCACATACTATGTAATTGCCGCATCACGTTTGCACAGCATTATTTGAAGTTTTCAAGAGGACCCAGAAGCTTATCTCATGTCTTGTTCTGCAATCAGGGATTTATCTTGCTAATAGCAGAACTACATAGCAAAATGCCCCTAGAATTTGATTGCTATTAGGTTACATGTATTTTCCCCTTACCCAAATTATATAGTACTAAAACTCAAAAAAAACCCAAAAAAAATCCCAACAGCAAAAGAGAAGGGCAGAATCAAAGAGCAGAATGCTCTATACAAATTACTTTCCATATTAATACCATGTATGTTGAGATCCTGTTCTGTTTCATCCATCAAAGCTCCTGATTCTCTGAGAACAAGTGATGAGGAAAGCCAAAGAATTAGATAAATTGAGGTAAAGTTCTCAAGCCAGCAGAGAGAGGTCTTTAAAAGGCCTGTTATTCAATTATTGCACACACAAATTCTATATGGTAAAATTAACTTAGAACAAATACAAATGAAAACAAATGCGTGAATAGTTGTGAATAGATCATCCAGCTTCAGATTCCCTGTTCAGTCAATGGTGAGAGGCAGGATTTTACCATATGCTGTGAAGCATCCTGTGGAGGAGCTTATCCCTCTCCACGCATAAACTACAAACCATGTTTCGTAACTCATGGCTTCTAACCTAACTCTGTATGGTTTTTATGTTGGACTGTACAAACACACATTTCAATTTTCCTGAAACTGAAAATATTAGTCTATATACTGATATTAGATTTATGAATACAAAGATAATATTCAAAATGAACAAGAAACTCTGGAAAAACATAAACTAGTGGTTTTTCACCAAAGCATGAAAAGCATTTTGAGGGATTTACTAAACACTGCTGCTGAATATAATCTTCTGTGGCTTATAATGTGGAGTAAAGATCAAGTAAATCACTGTCTTGCCTGACAAGGAAAACATCTATTTTAGAATGCTTCAAAAATTTGGTTGGTGTGTCATTATGATGACATATTAATTTTCCCTTAGGCCTTCATACTAAAATGTAATTTTACAGACAGTATCATAAATTTTAAGGACTGTGTATGAGACAGTGACATTTCCTTGAATGTTTTTAATAATATAATAATACCAAAGCAATACATGAGAGAAAAAAAAAAAGAAAAAAGAAAAAAAAAAAGAGGAAAAAATATATAAGCAGTACAGAGCAGAGGTATTTACTCTGTATATGGTTTTAACAATAGAAGATCTAACTGTTTGTGAAACATTTACAGTATCTGCCACTCCTAGAAATTTCAGTAATTCCAACTACTTTGAATTCACTCAAAAACAAACCTTGAATGGAGTGATGAGGTCATGTATATTCATTATTAATATTTTTAAAGTAATAAGAGATTATGGATCTTTCCTGTTTTCAAGGCACAGTTTGAAATATCTTAAGCAGCAGGATCACCAGGGTCACTTCCCACTGGCCAGAATAGAGACATTCAAAATTGCATGCCATTTTTAACATATTGGTGATGACACAAAAATCTTCTTTAGCTTATGGATAGCAAATAAAAAGGAGAACCTAAATCTTCAGATTGTGTAATTCAAAGTGCCTGAAGGCTTTTAGCATCTTGACTGGCAACATTTAACATGGAATAACTGTATTTATTGCTATACTAATGTTTGCTCTTAAAATGACATAAAAAAGAAAACAATGAAGATGACAGATGAAGACACTTGTAGAAAATCTCTAACCAGGGTCTGGAGAAAAAAAAACAACAACCTCTGAACTTGTATATGGGCTAGTTACTAAAAATAAAGGATCAGCTTTGAAAAATACTAGAAAGGAAAAGATTCTGGCCTTATTTGGGACAATTTTTTTGCTTGCATGAAACAATGTTCTTTGTTTGCAAAATCAAGTCTTATAGTAAAAGCATTTCAAATCAAACTGAAAGTGAATAGAAGAGGGTTAGGGGGCCTTTTCTTCAAATACAATGACACCTCCTACATTTGACTACAAAGGTGTCCTTATTATATTTTTAACATATATTTGAGGATACATTTAAATACAAATAACATATATGCAACACTTAAGCATGATCTACAGTTTTAGCAGAGATCAACACTACTGCTTTAAGAGGCGTTTCTATTCTGCTATGCCATAAGGACAAGTTCTTTCCAAGAAATCTCTTACATAATAAATGACTATTAGTCTCACAGCATTATTGTGTGGCAGCGAGCAGGGAGCAACCTCACAGTTTGCATGCCCCTGCTCTATAGCACCCATCTACTATGGAATTAAATGCACCTTCCACGCATTTAGGGACAGAATCCCTGGAACCTTGTGTGTCACACAGCTATATACAGACAAGACAGTATATAAAGATATGAATCAAGGGTGCTAGACAGTATCTCCCATTTTCTTTTCAGCCTGTACTGTTTTGCAGCAGAAAATACTGGCTGTGAGAAAAAAATTGCCATCTTTAATAATTCTCAAATTAACAGTAAATCTATTCTCTTGAAAGAATACAAACTAAGTATAACTAACATTCAACATGTTAATAAAGGGCAGAAATCCTTATGGTTCTAGTATTCTCACAAGAGCTGTGGACTTTTTGGTAACCTTTGCCACAGAAGATTCTGAGAGTGACTGTTCTTCAGGCCATCTGTATGAGGAATGCTTAACACACAGAAGAAAAACAAAAGCACCAATCAAGAAGCTTGCAATTGTGAAGAAAAACAGGGTTCATTAAGCACTGATTTTTCTCTTCTGTCCAACAGGAATTACTACAATCGTTCTTTTGATGTAGTTTCAGCAGAAAAGAATGAGTCAGGGTAGATTCACAGATCCATGGCAACGCTTGAATGCACATCCCAGGCAATCACACTTCTTTGATAGAAAGTGACTAGAAAGATGTTTGTGCATAAAAACAACATGGATTTCCTTTCTTTTTTTTTTTTTTTTTTTTTTTTTTTTTTTCCAAAAATTACGCTGAATAAGATAAATAACTACTAGAGATGCAGGCACATTTCATGACCTTTCTGTGGCAAATGCACATATGTACCATACACAGACCTGGCTTGAGAAGAAAGAGAAAACAGAGTTTTTACTGTACGGGTGGTCAAACCCTGGAAAGGGTTTCCCAAAGAGGCTGTGGCTTCCCCATCTGTAGAGACATTCAAGACCTGACAGGATTGGTAACCTGCTCTAGCTCCAGGTTCTGTTCAGATTCTGCTCCACTGGGATTGGACTAGGTGATCTCAAGAGGTCAATTCCAACCTCAACCATTCATGTATACAGCTAGTCTGCACAAAAACCGGCATGGGAGAATGAAGGAAAAATTGTATTTAATTTCAGAATTTTTAAGCAGCCTTGTAATAAAGAAAAAATGACTGCTTCTCCTCATCTACTTCAAAATCTAAATTTCAAATTACTATGAGACTATGTCTGTGTATTATTTAATCCTTCATTTTCCTGACTAGGTGTCCAGAGCTTTTTGCTAAGCACTGCTGTGGACTTTTTCAACAAGAATTGAAATTCCAGGTTCTGTTCTATAAAGAAATGTTAAGAGATCTTGACAATTTTCATCAGACATGTTTTTCAGTGTTCTTTGATGAATTTTTGCCCTAAGAAGACTGTCAGTTCTGTTATCTTTAATTAAACATCACAAGGGTCTCATTTTGCTATATTCTCTGAACAGCTATGGCCTCTTTCAACACAAAGGGCTTTTAAGTTCTTATATTGTACTGCAGCTTTTGAGCTAAAATACATCTGTAAGAAAGTACATATATGAAGGTTCATGTAGGTCTTTAAAAATCTCAAGAGAGAAGCATTTATCAATTTTTTTAAAGCCTGTTTTACTCAATGATGACTTTTGGTTTCTTGCTTCTGTCCCCATCTCTCGCCCAGAACTGCCTAGGTGAGCAGTATCTTTAAAAATTCCCTTTAAACAAAATCATAATAATGAAACCATCACCATTTAAAAAAATAAATAATTTGAAATAAAAAGAAACAGGGACATAACATATACTGATCCAGATGCCCACATATTCACTACTTGGAAGCAGAGATTCAAATAAAGGACTTGAAATGAGTTAGCTCATTACACAGTATCAAAGAATACAAGACTGTGAAGCTAAATTCTATTAACAGTGTGAAATGTAATGTTTTTCACATGAGCACTGGAAGAGATAATTCAGTCTGAAGTTGCCTAATTTTTAACAGCTACATCACTATCTAAGTTCAGATATCTTATATTGGCTGGCTTCATCTTGGTCACCAAAAGGAATACTCTTATATGAATCTCATGGGATTTCAAGACTAGAGTGATTATACCATTTTTAGACCATGTTAAGAAGAATAAAAATACAAGTCCACCAACTTTCATTCTCCTTCACATTTTGTTATGGACGGTTTGAAGAAACATAACACTTCAGTGTAAACTTGACATAGGAGACGTGGTCATAGAGAACACTCAGACAAAGCAATTATGAGCATGTATGTGTTTAAATCTAAAAAACTCTGCATTCAGTACTACTGGCACTTTCTCTCCTGCAAATAAATGGAATTCTGTATAAACAATAACAAATATGATACTACTACACTTACATATTAAAGACTTAATTTGCTTCTTCCACATTTTCTATAGAAATTTGCATTCATTCAAGTAAAATATCACTATCTCCATTGAAACACAGGAGGGTTTTTTAAAACAAATTATACATTTTTTTGCCAATAAGCAAACACCTTCTGCCACTGAACTGGTACTACTAGGTACAGATTGTAAAAGAGCAGCTGCAACACTCAAGTTCTCTGTAGTGACAGCCTAGAGACTCACTGAGTTTTGGAATTTCTGCCTATATTAAAGAGTTGGGTATTCCCTACTTGCAGTACATCTTAGTGTATTTTTGCATACAAAGTCTGTTAGAACTGGTGTTTTTCTACAGAAACAGAATAAAAGAATATTGTACAAAGAAAACAGAAGAGACTTCAGATTTTGTTTTAAGAATTGGTTTTGTTCCTTTTTTTTCTCCTTGTGGGTAGGTCTAACTCAGGTTTCCATTTTACAGTAATGTTCTCCTTTCTCTCTGCCAGTTTTAAACTCTTGTAGTAATAAACAACATTCTGGCACAGCTTTATTTTCAGTCAAGTGCCCCTAGGGAACAGAGTAATTTTACACGAAATGTGTATCCCATCCTGCTGCTTTATGTAATCCACTCAGATCAAATGGGGATGAGGGATACTTACTTCACACAAATTAAAATGAGACATTTTGGCCAAATTTGAACTTCAATGTATGTATTTGAAAGTGCTACCCATAATCCTACTTGAGTGTCCCAAGTCTGGTTAATACCACTGCTCCAGTTTCTGCCTCCAAATCCATTTTCCTTAGAACAGAATCTTCAGCACTTTGCAGATATCCACATTGATATCAGTTTATAAATGCTGTTTTATGCTTTTACACAAGTATGAAGTCATAATTGGGATTGCCTGTTATATATTGGAGAAAGTGAGAAACTCAAACTGCTTCAAAAAAAATTAACAAAACAAATATTACAACAATTTTACCTGCAACAATTGGAGATTTTCTGTCATCCAGAAGCTGAATAGCTGTACTGGCTGTCACTACATTGCTTTTGTTTGCTGTTTCTGCAGAGAAAAAAATAAATTTAAATGACATATTGCAGAACGAGGAAGTTGACCTTTTTTTCTCATTTTGAAATTACAGTCCATGTAGATTTAGTGCTCAGAAAATAAGACATCCAACATCATTTTCTGTGGATGCACAGAACATACAGGTACTGCCATTTCAAAATTCCCCAGCATTCCAACAACAAGCTTAAAACACTGAAACAAGTAACCAATTTTTGCCTTCTCTGCTAAAAGTGGCAACAAAGGTGAGAACTGGCAGGGCTTCTCATTAATGTGAACACTTTCTCTGTTGGACTTGTCTTGCTTACAATACTAGGTATAAGCTCAATCTGTGCAAATATTAAATGAAAACTGTACACCCTACCTTGGGTTTCACTTAGAGCCCTATAAAAGATGCACCTGGTCAAAGGACCAGTAAATTAGCTGCAAATTTCAATGCAGATTTTAGATTAACATTTGAGATTAGTGACAGAGTTGGCTCAGTACTGACATACTTCAAATCCTTTCAGCATCATAATACGTGGCTCAGCATTTAGAAAATGACAAAATTACAGACCTGTACTAAATGGGATTGAATAGACAAAACTCCCAGGTATTTGCTCAGCAGCTCTTCTGTACCAGAGTGGAAAATGGTCAGCATTAAAAATGTTTTCCTTATCTTCAGCTGTCAGGAAATCTCTGGAGCAAGAAGTGAGAAATAAAATACTTTTTGTTTGTTGCATGGCACACAATAGTTTCTAGCTTTAAAAGATAAGAAAAGCAAAACATGATCTTTTGTGAAAGGAAATGGTTTAGGACAATTTTTCTAATACCATTTGTTCAACAAAAGGGTTAATTTTAGACCCTAATAATTATTTGCGACACACTTGCAATTACTTTTGTTAAGAAGGAAGGAAAAAGTACTAAAAAAATAGTGCCTCTAAGTACCACTAAAAACATTTGTACTGATGGATAGAAATAAAAATGCTTAGTCTAAAAGGACTTTTTCTGTCAGCACAATGTAAGAACAGTGAACTGTACAAAGTGGAAAAGGCACTGGAGATTTGGTAGTTTGTTGCCACTGGCATTCACTGTTAAGTAATGAAAAAAAGTAATTTAACATCCTGCTTTCCAAATAATATGTAGAGGGGTGGTAGTGGACAGTAATACTTTATTCTTCGGTAGTCTTGGAATGTTGACAGAGGAAGGTTCATGTCAATGAAAAGAGCTAGTATGGCCTCCATGCTATTGTTCTGGTTTGCTGTCTGACAGTAACAAATTGCAGTGTTATTCATCTCACCTGTGAGGCTACTCACGCTACAACAATATTTTGTGGTCAGATAAGCATCATGTAGTTTTATATTCAATAAACCTAGCTTATCATAAGCATCAAGTCAGATTTTCTTTTACATGCATAATGCAGATCGATTAGCCTGACAACATGAAGCTGCTGCCTGAAAAAGTCATTGTGGGACCTTCTGTTTTATAGCTCTCCATTTAAAGAAACCTGTATCTCCACCAGGTTACATCTTCTCCAAGCAAAATAGGAAACTCTTGAATGATGAGATCTCCTGATTACTCTTACTCAGGCCATTCTGACACTTGGCTTATGGGCTACAGGTGTAAAATAGCTCATTGTTCCAACTGTTTCAGCTGGAGAAAGAATTGACAGGATCCTATAAAATCTTTCCAACTTGTTCTATGTATTTCAGTATGCCAGCATAAAACTCTGGAAGAAACAGTAGAAATTATTCCTAAAAATAAACATTTATGTTTGTTTTGTTGTTTTCTTCTCATACAACTGCCAAGGACAGGCTTATTACTTACTGATTGGTAAGCTGTTCTGGACCCACAAATAGGTTGATACGAGATAGTCCAGTCCGTGTTCCAAGGAAAGCAACTTCCACTCCCTTGTCAGAGTTTCTGAAATAGAACAGAACACAAGCAAAGATAATGTTTCCAGAAAGAAAACAGATCAATCTGTATTACCGGTCACAAATGTACAAATGTACGCATTTTTGAGAAAAAAAATCCTAAATGTTTTGGTTTGCAGCAATATTGTAGAAAGTCAATTGAAAGTCCAGGGACCACAGTCTCAGCCATCTTCATTCTTCAGTAAATGGCCTCTCTCATTACTGTAGGTCAGAATATGAAAGGTGATTAAGTGTCCTACTGGCACATCTCAGCTGCCTTCCTTGTGTTTAGTGGATCTGTTATTCCATTTTGTAAGGAGATTCCAAGAAATCTTATGCCTCTATATAAATTCATCAGCACCTACAGTATATTATCATGCAACAAATTCTTATCTTTATCTTTAAAGAGAAGACTGGATAATCCTTAGTTTGATGAATCAGTTCTTACCACATTGATTTTATTCAGTCCGTATAAGTATGTACTTTACAGCAATACATTTTTTAATCTAACTTTTAAAAAAATGTTCAAGTTTAGCAAAATCTAATCAGAACAATCTCCAGAATTGCCCTTCAACCGTAGTATTTCACATAAATGGTTAATCTTAGAACCTGCTTTCTCTAATAAATAAATAAATATCAAAAACATCTTGTTACTTAACACCTTAGTACCTCATAACATAAATGAATTAAGTAAAATATATACACTCTAAGAAGAACCATCTAATCTCTTGATTATCTGTAACGGGAACCTAGATCCCACTTAGTTCTGGAAAGCAAAACAAAACTAACAACAACAAAAAAGATTAAAGAGTTCATTGATTTTAACAGTGCAAGTTTTTCTGTATATAACTTGTTCTGAGACAAATTACCAATTTCATCCACAGTTTATAAATTTTGCATTAAATTTCTCCATTTCTCTCAACATTTGTTATAAATACTCAGATCTGTAAGTTGTAGCTAGTATACGACTTCATTAGTTATATTATGAACACTGGGTATCTTTTTAATTAATCACCATGATGTACACTGCAACATAAATATAACAATGAAGTCAAAATTGGTGATATTTAGGATCAAATTATTAATATTTTCATTCATTTCAGCATGTGTTAAGTATTCCACCATTTCACCAACATAACTGTTAAAAAATCACCCATGACTGACACATCATGTCTGAAAGAAAATTTGCTTACTCTGATTTGTTCAACGCTAGACTGGTCCAATAAGCTTCAATAGGTGCACTCACAACTGCATCAAACAGAACTTCCTGGATCAATTCTTTATCACCTGTTACAATATATGAAAATCATACAGATTTATTTTTTTAAGATTACTATTTATTTTTTTTATACTGTACTATATTCTATCTGTGTATTCAAACTTCTTGCGCTATTAAGCATTTACTATGTAATATTACATGGTATTATACCACAATGTAGTCTTTCATATATAACTTCCTTACACTGACAAACCTTTTAGATTAAAAAACCAAGAAGTTACTCTCCATGTTGCACATCTATACACGTTATCTAATGCTCACATTTGTACATGATATAAGGTTAGAAAAATCAGTTCTGCTGACAATCACAAAGGCTCTGCAATTCTGCAAATGGACAAAATACACACTTATCCATCTGAATTTTTCTTAATTCTGCTTTGCAGTTGAGAAATGTTAATTCATACATGTTGTCCCTTAAAAACTCATTAAATACGTGGCATATTCTTTCAAGGTGTGATCCAAGCACTGATTCAGATCATTCCTGTTTACCTTACAAAGCCAGATGGAGTGGTAACATTGCATAGCACAGCTACCGCAACTGAACAGGAATTTTAATGTTTGGTTCAGGCATACTGTCTGCTATAAAAGTCAGGAATTGGTATCACCAATATCTATTAATACACCAGAAAAGGCTCAAGACCAAATGAAACTCCCAAGTGACACCAGCCAAGCAATCCAATCTCAATTTATCACTAGGTAAGCTAAGTATTTTTTCATTTCATAGTTTTTAGCTGGGGTAAAGCCTCCTACATGCATATTTAACAAAATACTTGCACTGAAGCAATGGCTCCTTTCCTGTGAGGTAGCGTTTAATTGCTTCTAACTGAGTCATTTGACGGTGTTCGGGATGCAAATCAGTGTTGCAATAGGACCTGCAAACACGTTGTCAAAACATTAAAATGTTAATATGTATAAGCATGATCCCTCTTTGTCTTTAAACAAAAAGTATTGGCTTTAGCAAGCACAAACACTATGAAACTAGGAAGGGTAACAGACACCAATTTCATGCTTTGTTTAAGGCTTACCATTCATCTGCTAAAGATACATCAGGGTGTTCTAAATCATGTAACCCTGTAACAGGAATAATAATGGGTTATTTAGGGAGCAGTCTGGGTAACAGATGGTTATTTACATACATCCCATAACATAAACCCTTCTTTCTTGGAAAGTGCATTATTACCACAGTGTAATAAATCACAGTAAACTATGTTCAAATACACTTTAGGGTTTAACTAACTGGCAAAAGAAAACTAAATCAGATCTAAAATTGAGAAGGTAGGAAAAACTTTTTTTTGTGCTGACATATTTAACTCATACAAATTACTCACATGATATATTTGAAGTTTAGAAGAAAACTTAAGCAAAGAGAAATACACAATGGTAAAAGACTCCTATTCGTACTCTCTTGGCTCTATTTGGCTAGCAAACTTTTTATGCTAAAATATATACTTCTCATTTCATGACAGTTGTTCCCTTTCTCAACTGGAAAAAGAAAAAAGTCTTTAAAAGAGAACAATTTCCTCAAAACCTAAGCACACAGCCCATGAACACAAGAAGCAATTTAGTGGATTGTTCAGAATAGGTTTATTGTACTAACAGGTCACGTAAATGCTTGTAAATAAGAACTATATAATTAGCTATATAGTGCAATAAAAATGTACTTTAGCAATTTTAAAAACTCTTAAAACACTTATCAATAAACAATAAGCAAACAAGGTTCAGAAGGCTGGGCCTGGGTTTAACCCCTAATATAATAAACTATGGCAGAGCTTCAGTGATGAAGGAAAGCAATGAAGTCAAAATTAGAACTATAATTCAGGAGGACAGTGAGGTGTCAGTGACACAAAACCAGTGAAGGTGCGGGTGGGAGAAAAGGAACAGTTAGTTATGGCTATGTTAACATTTCTGGGAGGAAATAACAGACTGGCTGAGATGTAGGGCTGGATTAAAGAAAATATGAAAAGGTATGTTTGGAACAGTTTGGAGAGTAAGCAGCTCCAAGTCTCCTGCTATGTTCTCTTTCTATCTAGACATGTATCTGCAAGTGCAAGTGACTCAAGCTTTAAGACATTTCTTTTTACATCTCTCCTGGGTACAGGAAGGTAGTCAGGTCACAAAATGTAGCTGAGTAACAAAGACCTGAAAAAATTAACTGTCTTGTTTAACATAACTGACAAAACAAGAAGCAGAATGGGAAATGGAGGCTTAAGCATCAAATCAGAAGGCATTTCTCTATAGAAACTAAAAAGCCATACCCACTACAGCACTCTCATTGCTTACTTCATTCAGAAAACACGAGAAAGAACTAAAATTGGACCCTGAGCAACCCTCTAGAACATTGAGAGAGGATGATTCCCACCTAAAGAAGACTCACAAATGGTCTGAATATGCTTAATATAAATGAGGGAAAAAGATCCCATTAAGTAAAAGATCATTTTGGGGGAGGATCCAATTCCCTTATGGAATCTGCAGACAAACATACAAGCTTTAGGTCTACCAAATCAACAATAAAACTACTCCGTAAGGAACATGAGAAGGTATGTATCTTACCTTCTTCCACAGTTACATTCCCTCTGAAGAAATATTTTCCATGTCCTCTAGAGAGAGCCACACCTAAACTGTGCAGAGAAATAAAGCAGACCTTGAAATCTGTGAGACAAACAATAACAGACATTCAGGGCTATTTTAATTTCTAACATTTCCAGCTAATGTATTACATTTAAAACTGTTTGTTTCCAAACACTAGCTGATCATATTTATTGTTCAACTCGCTGTTTCAGATGTGGTGTGTCTGCAACAATCGGCTGTATTTATGTGTGCTTAGAGGTGCAGTAAACCATTATTCTCTGGCAAACTAATAAAGGAACCCTACCAAGCTCACTGCTGTTCACTCAGCATGACACTTCTTCAGCTGAGCCTTGAACATGCCCATGGCCTTATAATGAAGGAGACATTTTTTTGTAAATCAGACTAAGCTGTTGAGAAACTACGTGAATATGGGAATTAATGGAGCTACTGAGAGGAAAAGAATTTCATATGTGACAACATCATGACTCTTCTTGAATGAATTTTTTATGTGATTCAGTAAACCATTATTCTCTGGCAAACTAATAAAGGAACCCTACCAAGCTCACTGCTGTTCACTCAGCATGACACTTCTTCAGCTGAGCCTTGAACATGCCCATGGCCTTATAATGAAGGAGACATTTTTTTGTAAATCAGACTAAGCTGTTGAGAAACTACGTGAATATGGGAATTAATGGAGCTACTGAGAGGAAAAGAATTTCATATGTGACAACATCATGACTCTTCTTGAATGAATTTTTTATGTGATTCATATTTGTAGATTGTTTGATTTTTTTTTTTTTTTTTTCATTTCTTCAGCTTCATAAACATTCAGCAGTTACGTATCCAGATTTCATTTGGCTTTTAGTCTAACATTTAAATTATTCAAGTTTATTGAACTGCTGGGGGATCCTATGCCTCTTCCTATTAAACATATACACAGAATACATTCCATCCATTCAAGGGGATTATATCAGGGTAGGAACCTGCCAGTAATCAGTAAGACTGAGAAACTGTGGGCTGATCCTTTAAGAACACATAGAGGTACCAATTCCAAGAACTCATATACTGCAATCAACAACTCAATCTGGAAATGAGCTGAACAGTAAACGTCTTTGACACTACAGTGTATATTTTAACTAACATTGCCCTGCTGTCTTCCTGAATCTGTACTCCTACCCATCAAAATGAGACACAGACCATGCTGAAAAGGGCAGGACAGTTTTCCTACTATTTGCCTGTCCTAAGAAACAGAACTTGCACTGCATGCATATAAATAGCCCCATAACTGTTTATGAAATAGGGTAAGGATGACAATGCCACAGGAAAACAAAACAAAACACAAAAAAATCCCAAAAGAGCAAAACCTACAAAACTGATAATAAAAAGCAAACAAAACCAAATCCCTTTATTTTTACTACTCATTTGTGAATTTTAACAAGAATAAACACACATGCATTAGAGATCAGACAAATGTGCCTGTATTTTCACTACATGGAAATGTAGCTCAAGTTCTGTGAAATGGTTCCATTGAAGAAAATTTCAGTTGAGTATTGTAACTGTCAGCCTGCTTTAAGCAGAAGGTACAGTTTGTATTATTTTATTAACAAATTGTTTTTAATTCAAATATGAACATTTTTTAAGTTACTTCATTCTTTTATTTTTATTTTTCCTCCTAAGATGCATGCCAAAATAACATGGCTGACTCACTCAGTTTTAGTGATACAAATACACTGAAGGTAATTTGGAGAAACAAAATATCCAAGCCTCAAATTGGAAGTGAAATACTATCTCATTTTACATTACATATTTGTTGTGGAAAAAAAAATCAAAATGGGGCTCAATATGTAGTTACTTAAATAGATTATAGTATTTATAGCTCTCCAAGTACTTGCGAAAGCCTTTTGTTCAATGTAAACCTCAACTGAATATTTTTTTAATGAAACGTAAGCCATGACAAACATTGAGTTTGCCTGTGTGTGAGCTTGCACAAACTTTCCATCCCTGGAAAAGCTGAAAGGAATGCTGGTAGGCTCCTTTTCCTTGTTATTTTCAGCATTGTCCAGGGATATTTCATTGTCAGCTTTCGCTGATGAGCTTTTAATGAGTTCACAAGCTCTGTACAAACGCAAATCCAACGAGTCTGATGAAAAGTCCATTTATTATGGTCGTCTCTACCTGAATGGAGTACCCTTGATGTCTGTATAATAGTAGTCATTTGTCATCACCAATACCCGCTTCTAGATTCAGAACAAGTCAGAAGAGGAGGGGGAAATAAGTTAGTTTAGTATAAGAAATGCATAAAAGATTAAGTGATTAGTCACCGATAAAGTTGAAAACAATATTATATTCAGTGAGTGAAAATATATACTGCAGTGAAAAATATTTATGGCAATCTTAAAAATTGTTTTTTTAAAAAAAAATGGATTTGCTTTCTACTCAGTTTAAATAATATTTTACACACTGTACCCCTTTGTCCACTGTCTTCTTCACTTCCATGGAGAATTTCCCTGTTTTCCGATTCACCATCGCATTTCGGAGCTGAAATTAAGGAAATGTGTGTTAATTCCTCTATTAGCATTTTCTGTAATTTTCACCTCTGATTGAGCTCTTCTGTTACATTCATTTGGCATAAGAAGTACTCAGTTTTCTTTATTTTAAGTAGTTCTACTATACACTGCACAACTCCCTTACAGATTTTATTACTGACTGTAGAGGCCAAGATACCTGCCACACAACTTAAAACGAGTTGCTGAGATACATAACATAGGAGCTCTCAGCATCCTTCACAGCACAACAGCTTTTTGAGTAGTAATATGGATCTTACATGGGTTAAACTGTAATTGACTACTATTCTGCAGTTACTGAATAGGAAGAGAAGGACTAGGATCCCAGCTGGATTTGGCCAAAGTCGGACCAGAGCTCGGTGTTTAAATACACCAACAATTGTACATATAATAACAAAACAAAAAAGAGAAAACCCCATTTAACCTACATTATTTATTCTGCTACGTCTTGATGCTCTACATTGGGCTGCATCCTAAAATAGCACCAGAAACTGCAGGCTAAATGATCCAGAAATTGGAACTAGCAAACCAATGACAGCCCATTTGAACAGTAACCTGTTTCAATGGGAACACACAGTTGCAGTGCTCTGTGACTCCCTCTGGTTCTCCAGGCACCTCTTGTAAGGTATTAAATTTTGTCTCTGCAATGGAAGCTCCAATTCAGTCACAGCTTTAAGAATCAGCCTGGACGTCTCCCTCTCAGTCTTCCAAAAGTCTTTTGACTTCAAAACCAGGTCTTGTTACTATATAAACCAAAAACTCAAAGCAGAGGGAAAACAGAAAATCAATGAAAAAGGGTTTATACACAATGATCTGCCTGCTGCTCTGCAAGTTAAATGTGTTACTTTTTAGATTACCACACAGTTTTTCAGCAAGTTTATTCTAGCCTCTCCATGAGCTGTGGGTTCCCAAATCTGTGCTGCAAAGTCCCTTACCCATCACCTCTAAAAAGTGCTTCCTAGGAAAGAAGAGCTTTCCTCAGAGGACATCAGCTGACTTAGCCTCTTCTATCATAGGAATATGCCATGATGACGAAGAGTAAAAGAAAGAAAGAAAGAAACGATACAACTGCTCCCCAGGCCTATAATCCAAAAATTACCTGCAGTGTGGCAAACAAAGCATACATGCTACCCTTGCACTGAGAGCAGGGTGTCTGGGCTGAAACTGAAAAATGACATCAGCCTCAGTGTTTTGAACTTGTCTATTTATCAGTTCAGGATTTTAGGGAAGAAATAAACGAGTTACTCTTAGCAGCTATTCCACTCACTTATGGAAGTAGCATATCTTAATGCTCCTAGATTTACGAATGGAAGAAGCAACTTCTTTTGCTTATATTTGTAAGTAATGGTAAAGATGCAGGAAGATTAAGGTGGTTGTATAAGGATCTCCTCAATTAAAAAGCAATATTGATATACTTGTGGGATTTTTTTTTTTTTTAAATGGGTTTTTTTTGGTAGTAAGAAGTACCTACAAATCTTTAGCAGATATAATTTTCATTACAATAGGAAAATTCCACTATCACTAATCAATTCACACTCCCTTCTTCAGGGATATTAAAAATGTAGAATAATACTGAAAAAATGAGCATTTTTATGTCTCTTCTATTGCTTATCTATCTGAATACAATTTTGGATATCGTGTTCTTGCTGAAGAAATGCCTCCTGTTGTCCAGTACCTCATGTCAGATTGGGCAATTCAGTCAGATTTTAATGAAAAATTGTGAAGATAGTCATATCAATGCACTCTGCTGGCTTTGTGAGTTAGTATGGAGTGAAAAGAGAGTGATCAAACTCACCAGAGAAATAACTGGTTTTATTCTCATGAACAAGTTGAGCATTGCCAATCTATCAAAAACTGCAAACTTTGCAGCTCTTTAAATTTAATTCTGGGGCATCTAGACTTGAATTAACAGTCTTACTCTTTTGTCAGTGAGTGTAAAAGAATAAGTTTTAGCTGGAGGCGTGTATAAAATAAAGCATATATTTTACTGTAGGGTTTTGGGTTTTTTTTAACAATGCATAATAGGCAATTCTGGAAATATTTTACCATTTAAGTTTTGTGGTTTTGGACTTGGAGAGCTGGTCTTAATTAACCATCTACTTTCTAACATTTACAGAACAGTTCCATTTATCTTTAACATGGTTTTCATTTTTTCTCCTATTTGTGCCTGCAGTTGTCTAATACCCATTCCTCCCACAAGCCTCAGGCAAGTCATAGATTTACTAAAAGGGCCTCCAAACTCTCAGTAGTGTTTAAGATCAAGTCTGCATGTGGGATTTAGAGTTTAACTTTTCTTCTTGTTTTTTTGCTTGCTGTGATTACATTTCTTGGCTTTGTAATCTGGTTTCTCAGCTCTTCTGCAGTTTCATCTCCCTCCTCAAATGCATAAAATAAGCACTGCCTCAGTTGGCTTCAAGCCCCAAAACATTCATTCATGCTCTTTTTTATTTGGAAAAAAATATTTCATTCAGCTAGATATTACAACAAAAGAATTTCAAGAAGTGAGTTAATGAGAAAAAGGTTTCCATCCAAGTTGAAAGTTCTTCTCTTTGGTACTGTGTATTCCCAAACTTTGCTCAAAGACACTTGGCTTAATAAGCTGATACTATGACTCCTATTTCTGATAAAATGCAGTAACAGCAAGATAGTGGGAACTGTTAACCTGGAAAATGAACTGATGAATATGCACACACCAGATCTATTTCTTGGTGAAAAAGATTATAACCTTAGTTCTGCCATGATTTTTCTTATTGGATGACTACAGAAAACCTAATTCATCACCTCTTCAGAGTCATACACATTATTACTCCTTCAACTAAATATCTTCCAATCAATTACTAACAGCACTTTCGCTGCTATAGTATGAGATCATTCTATATTCTTGGAAAACTATGTAACCATTCAATTAATGTGGTAAAAAGTAAGAAAATGTCTTAATCAGCTTCCACATAAGTGTTTCATGAGAAAAAAAAAAAATACAAGTAGTAGTCTGTGTTATTAAAAGCAGCTATATGAATACATTAATTCTTTCCTTCTACGGTTGAATAAACAATGCTTTACTATCAAAGCTTGGAAAAAATCAAGAACATCAAGGCCTTGGGTGAAGCAGAGCCACATGTAGCTCTCGAGTCAGTAAGTTACTTCGCATTTTTAAGTCTCCTACACAATATTTACCATTTTCACTCTAAATTAGCAATATTAAGGAATTGCTCATTACAAAACATCAACAAAAATAACACATACTTTTTGGACACCCTTTCAGATCCTTGCATGAGAAAAGCTGTATAAAGAGATAGATTTAATTAAAGTAATCTACAGAACTTCCTTCAAATTCAATCCTCTTTCTCAGTCTAATGTTAATAATGACTCTGTCTGTAGCTCCAATGTTATTTTATTTCATCACTTCTTCTCTTTTATTCTTCTATTGGTTGTTTTGAGCATAAGCCCCTCTGAAGATCTTAGTAATACAGTATAAATTACTTAAATATTATTTCACACAAACACAAAAAAAACTTTTAATGATACACCAAACTTATTTTTTAAAGTAGCTGTAAAAATGTTACTCATTTTACATTGTATTTTTTCCTATTTAGAAATTTGCATGAAGGTCTCCAGCTGAGTGT
The DNA here is from genome assembly GCF_000747805.2 of Chaetura pelagica. Classification (NCBI taxonomy): domain Eukaryota; kingdom Metazoa; phylum Chordata; class Aves; order Apodiformes; family Apodidae; genus Chaetura; species Chaetura pelagica. The sequence continues at coordinate 861,686 of NW_009951855.1, read as the reverse complement.
GGCACTGCTGAAGTGTTTGGACAACATTTGGAATATTAATCAATTTTTCTACAATATTTATCTGCTGGTTTTCAGATAACACTTGGACACCAATCTTTAAACATAAGATGTGCATGTTGTTTTACAAAACTTGTCTATCGGGGGATTATTTATCAAAGAATGCCTGCTTATTCAGATACGCACTAGTGAATTATTAGCATTGATAGACGGGAATCACACAAGGCAGTCATTAGAACACACGTATACTTTACATGATTAGTGAAAATCGTGTTCACTGCTGCTCCAAAGCCACAATAGATTATTGTGGGGTTTTCTATTATGTATTGAATATATAGAAAAAATAACTTTATGTATGATTTATCCAATTTTTATATATTGGCCAATGGACCTGGATCTTTTCTACAAATGTAATGTTCTGTTTAGTCTCTTAACAACGTAAATTAACTTCTTCTTCAAAAAGAAGAAAAAGGTTGGGAAAACATCAGAGAAAAATATATGTATGTATGCTTCATCAAAACAGGAATGAAAACTTTCTGCTACCTACAGATAGACAAAACACAATTTTTGCTACACATTTTCAGAAAAAGAGACAGAGCTCAGAGGTCTCAAACGAAGAAAATAATTAGAGCTGAACCTGGGCTTTTTGCTTTCATGTATATTCAGATGGAATCTCAATCATAAAACTTAATTTTCTACTCCATAGGTATAGATCACAGTTACATTAACTGAATGAATGACTACTAAGATTTGATTAAAAATGAGGAATTATTTTTGTACAAATTATACAAAGAAGAAATAATAAG
>NW_009951855.1:850544-860763 GCF_000747805.2 Chaetura pelagica | reverse complement strand
GGGGGGGGGGGGCGGGGAAACAAAGCAAAGGGAAAGAATAAGAGAAAAGCCATGAAGGCTTAAATGCTGTGCTTAACTACAGCAATAGTATTGGATAGGAGACAGGAAATTTTAAAAGGTCATTTTCATGGGAACGGGTTGAGTAATATGTGATCAAAGATAAAAGAAAAGGTAAAGTATAAAATATGAAGTCAATGTGATTGCCAATACTGTTGTAAGCTTCCAGGGTATATGAAAATCTAATGAGGAAGCCTTCAATAGTGTATGCATAGAAAACTGCACAAAGTTATACAAGAAATACTTAAAAAAGTTTGAGTGTGCACTCCACAAAACTTTAAATAAGGAAGTAAGATGGTCTCCTAGGAGAGGATGAGAACAATCTATCACCTGGTGAAAGAGACATTGCTTAAAACATAAATGAACTGTTTCACTACTCACAAAGGAGGTGGAGAGCTGGAAGAATGTAAGGTATATATTTTGTAAGGGAGAAAGAAAATACAGACTTCTGTCAGAACAGGGATCAAGAAATTAGTACATCTGAAGACTGACAAGACTCCAGGGGCAGTTGTACGTGATCCATCCCAGGTTTCGGAAAGACATGACAAAGTAAATATGGGAACCTATAGTGGACATATTCAAAACTTCTCTGGAAAAGTAGAGCTATAAGAGACTTGAGAGAAGCTAACACAGTTCTGATATTTGAGAAGGGATTGAGGAGACATCTATGAAAAACACAGACATGCAGTCGTGACTTTGGCAGTGGGGAACTTATGGGAAAAACTAAATTACAGGACAGAAAGGGGAACACCTGGAAAGTTACGATTTAATTAAGGACAGTCAGCACGGATTCACACAAAACGAATCATGCCTAACAAATCAGATTTATTGAGGAAGTAACAGAAAGACCAGGCAAAGGTTAAGCCATGGACATAAGGAAAGCTTTTGATACAGTACTGCAAAAAAAGGCTAAGCCTGCAAGGTAAAAAAGAATAAGATAAAGAGTGAACTACAGAGTAGATGGAGCACTGAATGATGAGTGTAACTGAGAGGATTGTGTGTGTAACAGCTGATAGACACAGAAAGCATGCTTCTGCAACATTTCTGAAATACATTTCAGATGTCTGAAATTAAGTGTTCGAGTCAATCTGTGCTCTAAGCAGAGTTCAAAGAATCAAATTTTGTTTACTTCTCTGATACTTTTTGATTTTGCATGCTAAGGAAAATAGCTCACCTTACTTCCACTGATGAAAGAGGGATCTTGTGCAGAGTAGTTAAACTCATTCCTTCATTTCTGAGTTTCAGCAGTTGTGTGAGTCAGCCCTTAAGAGATACTCTATTCCCTTCCTTAGCACTAAATTGCTATCCAGCAAAAACACACAATGGGATGCATGGAGAATGTAAAGGTGATGAGCTTTACCAAAGATTTTAAGAGTCTGATTTTGTGGTATATGCATAAGTAAGGAAGAATCAATACAAAACAGTTATAAAATTCCGAATTAAGTAAAAGGGCTATTGTCCTTCCCTTCCTGAAAGCACTGAGATGGCCACTCTAATGACTACTTAAACAGTTTCCACGTACAGTAGTTGGATGTAGCAATGTCTTTTTACAGAGTTTTAAAACACATCACTTACCACATCATCTCTGTCTTCCCACTCGACCTCGGAAAGATCCACGCTACTGTAGTTGGGCTTTCTTCGTTTTTTCCCCTCTTCATACTGGCATAAAAAAAGGTGACATATTTAGCACATCCTGCTTTATTTGCACAAACATCTAGTGTCACAAGATTTGAAAAATCTGCTGACTGTATGCAATACACATAACAGCAGGTAGCTTAATTCCTACAAAGCACACCACATTGCTGCATAAATGTCAGCTGTGAACTAAAAATCTACATTACTTGTGATTATTTGCATGATCTCTTGCCATGATACAAAACTTTTCTTGATTAACACACTTCAAAGTAAAATTCTGCATTTGTACCTTCTTGTCCCTATATGGAAAATACGTGAGACCTTGATCTTGTAGTTTATGTTAAATATCTCAAACTAGCTTTTTCAGCTGCACAGGAAGTTAAATTTGCTATAATCTTATCAACAAAATGTTTACCCATTTCTCTTTAAACAAGATAAATGCAAGTCTTGTGAAGTATGATGTTAACACTTGCTGATACTACATTTTATCTACAACTTCATGGGGGAAAAAGTAATATAATAATGGTAATTTATAGGTTTTTATCACTTGTCACTGCTACACTGTAAATCGCACATTTAAAATAAATATTCTTTTGACAAATTGGGTTGACACTGATGTGTTTATAATGTAGGAAATTCTGCCCTCTGCTGAATATTTAAAATCAAAGACCCTACTAGTGTAAGAACAAAATGTTGCTCGGCAGGAGAAGAAAAGTGTATTCAGGAAGATCTGTGAATAAAGAACCCAACTGGCTAAGAAAAATGATCATAATATATTTGAAAAAAATAAATCTGAGAGAGGATTGGCATAATGGGAAATCTGGTCTTTTCTCTTTTACGATGCATATAAGTGGGAGGAAAAACCACAAGTCTTCCTATGAAGCATGACAAGAGACACTGGGATACTGCGAAAAATCCTCAAATTGCTTTTCTGACTCCCAAACCATACCATCACAGTAGGATAGACAATGCACCTGTAAGGCAGTATATATAGTTGATTCTCCTCCCTCAGGGCAGAACCAACTATACCATAAACCAAATCTGTCAGTGCTTGAGACAGCCAATTCATCACTGAAGCCAGTGGTGCAGGAACTTTCAATCACATTCAGCAGATTACAGAGAGGCCAAAGAAAAAACTTGCTCTCTGAGCATTAAGAAGGTTATTCCCATCCTGACTTTTTCCTCTCTAAATTTAAAAAATCTCATGGGAATCCCATAGTTGCTTTTGTAGACCACAGTATTTAAAAATAGGTATGACAAAATCTTCCTGAAGAAGAGCAAACTTTAAAAAAATATTGAATACTGGACCATAATCAAAAAGAGTTTTTGAGATATTGGTAGCACTGTAATGTTTCTGCCAGCACACTTCACTGATCCTCCTTAATTTTTGCTCTAAATAACGTGGATACTTTTCTACAGATTATTCTTTGTAAGTGCTGGTTTGGTTTGGTGGATTTTTTGGTAATGGGGGAGGAGCCCACTTTGTTGTCGTGTTAGACACAAGCCACAACAGTGTGGGATAACATCCTCAATCAATTCTCATTCTTCTTTTGAATAAAAAAAATCCGAACAACTCTGTTGGTGTGAGTCTTGACTGAATTCTGAGAATTCATGCAGAGGCAATTAAAGAGTACTTTCATGTGCTAGAATACACCATTTTTTAACAACAAGGTTATCTACTTCAGGGTTAATGCTATTCAACAGATGGGTGGAAAGATGTAAAGAATTTCTGCTTTCAGCACATACTTATACACTAGACTGTGAATTCAAGCAGCTCAGTGCTACAATTAATTCTTGCTATGTGACAGCCCTCATAGCCAAAGAGATAACTACATCCAAACACTGAAGTACATTTCACAAGCATAAAATATGACAGGATAATGTCCAGTTCATTAACAGGGCTTGATTTTTGTAGCTATGTTTTTGCAAGTCTTTCATTATGGCTGCAGCTCTATCAATATTATCCTTAAATTTTACAAGAAGTAACCATATCTGCTCTCTGTGGCTGCACCGATTAACCACACAAATCTTCAACCTGATTTAGTCATTATTCTATAGAAATTGTTTCAGTCAAGCTCTGAAATACTGAGAACTGAAAGGTGTTAAATCAAAGTTAGCTGGGATCATATGAATAGAGCAAACAGCTCCTGTACTGGTTCCAATGTTTAATTACATCCTTACAGATGTTGAAGAGCTTCTGGGCTATACTGCATTCTCAGACACATGTGCAAACCCTTACTTATGACAATAGGAATTGATCTGGTGTCTGACAGCAGAAGTTGGCTTCAAACCTAAGGCAAACCACTGGCGTCATATTGATTATTTGGTTTGTATTTATTTTGATCATGTAGATTCCACACCTTGCACTCAAAAAGCAAAAACAAAATCCAAAAGCAATCAAATGAAGAGCTGGATAAAACATCCCAAACTCTGCAGCAAAGCCGGAATTAGAAGCATCCATGTCTAAAAAATTCAGATAAGCAAAAAAACAGCCCAAATCCCAGTGATCAAGCAAGAGTTAGGCACTCTGTAAGCACTTGAAGGAACTGGAAATGCAATTCTTCAGCATATTTAGGACAGGAAATAATGAAATATTGAGATTCCTGACCCCTCATTCAGCTCTATATAGGGGCTACATTTTAATTGCCTACACAGTAATTAAATAAGTGAAGAGTAGATCTATGTTATAGTTCAGAAAAGGATGGCAGATAAAACAAAAACTAACTTAAAGCAAAAACAGGATACCAAAAATTATTTGTCTGTCAGATATTACCTTATTCACAACAGTAAATATACATATATTTATGATTATGTAACTAGGGCCTAAAACATAAACGCAAGTAGATACAATATAAAATACTTAATACTGTTCAATTGGTCATTCTTCTCTAGCTTATTTCCAGTTTTATTGCTTAACTAATTTCTTAGTAAAAGCTATTCATGCGCATCAAAGTAACTCACCAGGTTTTAAAAATGGCATTAATCTATATCTTTTTCTATGGTAGCAAACAATCTTTTATCTCTGAGACTCCTGAATTAAGTATAAAACACTGAGTCAAGGCTGAAGCCAAACCCTTCTGCAATATTACTATAAAGCATAGAAACAAATTATTAAGGCACCCACCGGGAAAGATAGAAACTAGGAGCTCTTCCAAATGACTCTGATTTAAGTAGATGAGGAAAAGAGTTAGATTTAAACTGTGTGCTGTTAATCTACTTTGGCCAGCATAACATGAGTGGTGATACTATATAGTAGTTAACCTCTGGGAAAAAAACAACCAAAAACTGAACATTTTTAAATATCTGGACTACAACACAAGAATCTTTTAGGCTGCTAAAAACTACATATTTTTGTTTGTGGAAAGAGCACAGGAAATTATTTTTTTGGGGAATAAGAATGAGCTTTATCTTACAGAGTATCTTTTATTTGAGGCTTGGCCAAACTCCTATAGCAAGGGATGATTCAAACAGCATGTGATATGTAACATTTAAAGACTGAATCACATTTTCCCACCACCCCCACTACAACCATTTACATGTGCCATTATTAAACCCTTTTCTTTGATATTTTCTTCCTTTTTTTTTTTTTTTTTTTTTTTTTTTTTTAACACAAGCAGTCCCAAACCATCTGCATTGAATATGACCTGCCACGTGTTTACAAAGTCAAAGTGTAGCAATCTGATCAGGGACAGAGAAAGCTACATCTTAACAGCTGCCAGCCTTGGGTCTAAGGTGATTGGAATTTCTGAGTCCTGCTCCATCTAGATAATGTAGACGTAGGAGAGAGTAAGTTGCTGTGATAGCAGCTTTGGAAGTATCAACAGATTTTAGTGCGCTTGACTAGTCACATTTGTGGAACCAACTGTGAGAAAATATTATAAAAGGAAAGTATCAAAAATGACCAAAAGCTAAAGAGGTAAAATAATTTCAAGAGAAAGTGCTTCCTTGCCAAATTACTACCCTATGTACAGAAGTAGGGAACCAGAAACTGAAAAAACCTCTCCAATTTCAAAACATAGCAACAATTAATTAGGTTTCATCTTTTTGGATTACTGCTTCAAAATTAGGATAATGCACTACTCTAAACAGGATTTGAGAATGATCCAAAATTTTTTATTTTTTTTATTATAAGACTTGAACATATGCAAGGATCTTTAGCTGACCTTCAATTCTACATAATTAAATACACAAAGCAACAGCATTTATAACTGTAACTTACATTAAACCCTCCCTCAAAGGCGTTCTTGTCCTCAAAGTTTGATAGGAACAGTTGAATGAACAAATATCAAAGGAAAAGCATCATTAACTATGATGCACACTCTTCCATATAGTTTTAAATAAATAGACTGAATACACTGTCATTATTGCAATTTCCTGGTCTAGTCAGCTCCTCAGGTACTTCACTTCCCTAAGATTCCAGACACTAATGTTACCACTTATTTATTGCCTAGTGTATTGCTGAGTAACGTAAGACAAACCTTGCAGCTGTAGGAATGGAAACTGTATTGAACCTATGGGGTTCAATGGCTGATCCTGAGACCTTATCCAGCCTAGCATAAATTGCTACTGAGGCACACTAATCCTTCCTCAGGTGACTGTGCAAGGAGAAAGTTTGGTTAACACCAACTTCAGGAGCAGGATCCTCTGTCACCAGTCCTTCAAACATGCATTCTTTGTTCTTTGTTCTTTGCATAGAATAAGGCAGGAGTATATTGCTGCTTCCTTTCCTGGCTGTAAGTGGGGTACATCCCTCAGTGAGGCACTTCCCCAAAAAGAGCCATGACACTCTTAGAGGTAAATATGCAGAAAGGAAGAGGAAGGGGGCATGTACTTCCTACTTTTCAGTAATGATTGTAGTTACTCCAAATTGCAAATTCTTTTAAATATGGATCAAGTCATTCAACATTTAGTCTAAAATCTTTAGAGGTTAAATACTATGGGACAAAGACAAGGTAATGAAAAACACAGTGAAAGGTCATGAGATGACGGGGGGAGAGATCACTTCAATAGACTGGTTCATACTTTGACATTAAAAAAGACCAAAAACAAAAAAAAAAACAAAACCAAAAACAAACCACCAACAAAGCAGTAGTGAAAAATTCCCTTCACTGCCTCACCTGTTTATATAGTCAGTTGCAGTAACTGAGCTTTCATTCACCATGTGCTACATAGCACCAGAACTTTCTGCCTGGGGAAACATGTGAAGCAGCATCCTATCTCACTGCAAATCACTGCTGCTTGGCTTTTGAGCTTTTCAATGAATTTGGATTTTTTTTTTTTCCTGCTCACATGATCCTGATTTATTTTTTGTGATACCTTTATTTCACAACTTGCATCTAGTTTGTGGCCTCAAATAATCTTTTATTAATCCGCACTTAATCTTGACTCATAGGTGTCCAGCCAGAACCAATGTTGCTTTCTATACTAAGCTCCTTATTTTAATATTAAAAATCAGTGTTAACATCCTCATTTTCTTAGGAAAATAGGAACAATTTCCTTTTCCAAGAGAGACTTTCCTGGCAAGTCTATTATTTAAGATGTTAATCCAGAAGTTCCTAGGTTATGGTTGGCAGTAAAAAACAACTATTTTGAACTGGGTTTTCATGCCAGACAGCAGTGAAAAACGGCCACATTATAAAATTTGCAGAAATACTGCAGAGAAAAGCTGACAACAGGAGTCATGTCATTTGCTAGGGAAAAGAGAATAATGTAATTATAAGTTTCCAGGCAAAGAAAAGGTAAGAACATTTAGATGTACCATGTACACTGAAGAACCCTTTAGCAAAGTAAAAGAAGAAAATAATTCTCATGCCACATGTATTTAAATTAGTCTACTTACACATTAGTCTACTTAATGTTTTTGCCTTACAAATGGTGCAGTAATGTTTAAACTGATGAAAGAAAATATGGAAATATGGTGAGGTAAAAGCAAATACAAAAACCAGCTCCATGTCACACAGCTACAGACTGGACAAGGAGCATGTCGGCTGAGCTCACATTTTCAGGTGGGTTGCAGTTGATTAGCAATGCAACATGTATGTGATTTACTCCACTGAAAAAAAAAACACAAAAAAACCCAAAAACAAACAAAAAAACCCCCATCACAAACCCTCTATTTAGGATTTTATTTGCATTCTCAGGACCTTATCATTTGGGATTATGTAAAAACTGGCAGCTGCTTATAATTATTTGGGGTTTGAGAAGAAATAATTAAGAACATCTGCCTTTATCTTAATACTACCAGACTTAAACCCCTGAGCTCGGTGATACCTAACTTCAAAGCTGAAAGCAAGGAATAAAAGAAAGCTTCACATATTGCTAACAAATTTTCAGTGATTCATTTATATGTACAACCAGTTATTCAACAGCCTTCAAACCTTTAATTATCTTTTAAATATATGTAATTTTGCACTTCTAATTAGACAGCAATTTAATGCTCTCACAGGGATTCAGATGGGCTTTTTTGAAATGTAAACTCCAATAGGAATAATCATTGGCATTCAAGTGATTGAATTCTTCAGTTATTTAAATGAACGTGAGGCATTTACACTGTTCAAATCATTTAAATATTCTGCTGTCAGCTACAGCTGTAGAGTTTTATGGAGTTGCTGAATAAAGCAAGGGTAAGTGTAGGTTATCTTGCGTTCCAGGCAGGGCTCCCCAGAGAGAGATGAGATTTGCTGCTTATGAAAGGCTAACGCTGCTTAAGTGGGGCATTAATGTTTCCCCCCAGACTTGGATTTCTCTGCTTTTCTGTATTGAGAGAAACACATTTTCTCAAAATTCACCTCTACAAATCACTTAATACTGATCTAGCAATCTTTAAATATTTCAGGTCCTTTACCTTAAGACGATACATAGTGACAGTCAACATCCTAAGTTTAAAATGGTAATTTAGCCAGTTAAAGCACTGATATATTTTCAGTGAGCTTTGATTTCTATGTGTAACTTTCCCTATTAAGATTAAGCAAATTAATTACAAATGTGCATAATTTTAAAGAAAGTAATGTATCGGTTAAATTGGTTTATAGCAATAAAAAGAGCATTTGTGTATATAGCCATTCAAAAAATCACCCTTACTAGCCTTCCAGAGCTTATACTGAGAGTTTAAATATACATCTCAGCCTTCTCAGAGATAGAGGATTTTGATTTAAACACAAAAATATTACAAAATTCCTAGTCATCATGGATCTTATTAGCTTAATTCACACGTCAGAACACATTCTTCATCTTACATTTATCAAAACGATGGTAGAATCTGAATCAAAGTTGCAATGTGATTCCATAACATATCCATTTGTAGTTAAATGTGCATTTTCTTTAATTAAGGAACTTGAACTCCTTGTTCAGGATCTTTGAGTATTCTAACCTAAATGAACCTAACAATTACTGAAAACAAAATACCTCTGCAGTCCCTAAACAAAAATAGAAGTATCATTGCCAACTATGAATCCAAAAAGCCACAGATTTCACAAAATCTACTAGAAGCTTGGTATTATTCTACGAAAACCACACAAATAGTAGGACTGAGAGACAACAATACAAACCCCTAATACCAGATACAACTCACAAAGGTGTCAATCTGACTACAGCAGACACTAATCTTTCAGTGATATTCCTTAATTTCTCTGTAATCCCACAACACTTCCGTAAAAAAACAAAACAACAGTTTTCTTCTGGCAGCAACATATAACAGACAAGATAATGACAGCTACAGTAACAAACAACCAGCCACAATTAATCTCGTGGTTGTTTTAAGTGTACGTAGAGAATATATATGATTTTATTACTCTTCCTTTACATTCAGTCAGCTCATTTCTTTGACAAACTGTAACATCGTTAAGACACACTTCGCATTTTAAAATTTAATGGAGTAGCATCTAAGCACACTGCAAGTGCTAAGAGGATACTGAAAAATAAGCAATTAAATCTCACATAACTGCTGCTGAGAAAAACTTTGCCTTTGTGTCCACAATTCAAGTAAGTATAAGGAGCCTCAGACACCAAGTTACTGCCTTGAAAAATCTCAATATTCACTTTTAAACTCCCAAACAATTAATTATCTCCTAAACAGTAAATCAGGGTTTTAAACCAAGTGAAAAACTCGAAATTACATCATACAATATAAAATATCATCTCGTGGAAAACAAAATACTACTCTGTAAAAATATGTATTTTTTTAAATCACAATGCAGCATATAGGAGCATTCTAAAACAACAATTAAAAAAAACAAAACAAAAAAACTATTTTGAAATCTCATTGCCTATAGTTTCTTGAGTTACCACTGGAGTGTGTATTTGGCAGGAATATAACGTGTAGGAACTTTTAAAACGTTCTCATCCACTTCGTAATTAAAAACAACACAACAAAAAGACTTTGAAATAGACCAGAAATACGACAGTGACAGTTTTCCATTGAAACTCTAGTTTGAGATGAGTTTCTGGAGACTAAAACTGTGGTTCTCACGGCGCTGCTCCCGCTCGCCCCGACGCAGCAGCAGCAGCAGCGGCACCTCCCGCCCCCTCC